>NW_026645136.1:0-26182 GCF_030020395.1 Manis pentadactyla
GGTTTTATAGGCGGCTAAGAGACAAAGGGCTAGGGATGCACACCTGCTAAGTCCCAGAGGTTTATCTTTGAAGAGACATTAAGTTTCTTATTAGTCTTCCAGGTTTTTTACAAGAAATTTACTGCTCTGATTTCCAACCAGGATAGCAGCTTCCTGGTCTGGGAGTATATCAATCAAGACTGCCTACTTTGCTCCCAAGGTAGGCTGAGTTATTGTCTATTTGTTAAAGAGTATGATTAGAAACTTATTTTTTAACTAATTCAGTTTTAAAATGCAATAGTATCTTCAAGATGGAATCCTTCCTGTTTTTACTAGTTGTTTTGGGCTTGCTTGTTAAATTGCCCAGATTGCAAATCACTTGATTAGGCCTGGAGGAAGAAAAGCAGCACCTGGGTAAAGTCAGAAAAATAAGTTGGGACCCCCAACAGGCCAAAGCAAATCCCACAACGGATTATCTTGCTTTGTTTTTTTCCGGAGGCCCTCACCATACTCTGTATAAGCCGAGGGTCCCTGTCTCAATTATTTGTACATATTTATGAAAGTATGATAAACTTCAAGAAAAAATTTTAAAGTGTTTGTATTCATTTTATACTGATGGATAACACACTCTCACAAATTGAGTGGCCTATGACAAAATCCATTTATTATCTCATAGTTGCCATAGGCCAGAAGTCCTGCCTAGCTCAGCTGAGCTTCCAGGGTGGGGCAAACTTTAAAGTGCCCAGGGTCATTTGCATACCGGAAATCTTCTCACTAGAACACTTTAATCCATTTCTGATAGTTTGGGTTTTACACTTGGGCCTCCCTCCCTCCACTTGCACTTAATCAACTTCAAAACCAGTAAGAGCTATGAAGAATGCCTGGATGCAATAAATACAAAGTCCACTTAAGAAGCACTTGTAGATGAGAATCTCCAGGTCTCACAAAACAAAGCAGACCCCAGCTTGCGGTCTCTTGTCTCACGTCTAGGGGTCTGTCTGCCCATCTGTCTGTCTGCTGGGGCCACTAGCCTCAACCTGGTCAGCAGGGCATCAGGAAGTGACTACTGCCTCCCTATCAGCAGTTTTTTGGTAACACTAATATGGCACTGGGCATAGATTACTGGGTTTGTCTTATCTGGGGAGAAGAACAGGAGCCAGAGCCCAACCTTGGAGATCTCTGTCTCCCCTGCTGTGCTCAACACCAAGGAGCTGGCCAGTAAATATATGCTGGATTTGACTGGAAAGAGCAAAATTCTGGTGAGAAAGAATTCTAAGCCATTTCCATGTCTAAGTCCAAATCAGACTTTCTCTCCCCTAACATGGCTTCCAGGAAGGGCATCAAGATGATCCGGTTTTAGTATGGTGAATTCTCTTGAATAGGTTGTCCAGAACTGGGTGTTGCTTGGAGTACTTAAGATGCATTTTTCTTTTCTTCATTGTTGCGGGGAGGAGGCACTCTTTGTTTTATTTCCTGGCTCTGGGTAGCAAAAGCAAATTGTCTTCCTGTGGTGCTCGGCCCCACCTGCTTTCAGGAAACTGAGACAGCGTTTCTGTTCCCAACAGACAGGGCAGATGCAGCAAGATTCAGCCAAAAGGAGAGCAGCCAGGACAGGCCTCAAGTTCACCAGTGGAAACAGAAAGCCACTAATTTATCCATAAACAGCGTGGGGACGTTGGGGTTCCTATGGCCAGGATCCTCACTGAACTTAAACCACCTGATGATGTAACTGGCCTGCTGCTAGGCTGCCGCTTCCACACCTTTAGGCAATAAGCTATTGCACTACATTGAGAGCTCGGCCCAGAGGGAGGCAGAGACGCTAGTGCACCACCTGCCGCCCGGAGAACAAGCCGGGTAATAAACCCTTTCACCCCAAAGAATGCTTTACTGTGATTTTCTTTGGACACATTGAATGCATAGTGAACTTGCCCCGGGTTGAACCCCATTAGCAGACAACAGGCAAGTGCACCACTTCAGCAAATGTGTTCCTCAGGCTTCATCAGAAGTGGCGGGCACTGGGCTGGGTGGGACTCCGAGCACTGAATGCTCAGCTGGCCGAGTTCCCCAGCCAGCACACTGTTCCCCCATCTCTGGCCTGAAAGTTTAGGGCACAGCGACAGAAGAAAGACCCAACCTGTTCCTACGAGTTCTACCATAAAAGTAGGCTTTACCTTAAATTCAGATATTTGTGCTACAGAAATGATTGTTCTTTCAATTATCTCTTAAATTGGGGTTTAATTCTCTATGTCCTCGACCTCTGAAATGTTTGAATTGGCTTTTTAAAGCTAAAATCTATCCCATCTCTAAATGTGTTTTCTTCCTTGAATGTTAGACATGGGAAGTCTGTTTCCTTAGATTTTTTTTTTTTTTTGGTTCAACTATTTTTGGTTGGTTGGATGGTTTTAAAGGCAAGTGCTTTTTTCTATGATTTTTAAACACACAATTCTGTCTCTCTTGCCCCCACATCCGGCTTCCAAACCATCTGGCTAAGTTCCCGGGTCCTTCCTGAATCTCACTCAGCAGGCTACTTGAGGCATTTCACAACTTGAAAGACCACAGGAGGGGCTGAAGCACAACAGGAATTAAGCAGCCAGCTGTGGTAGAGCTGGAGAGGCTCTAGGTAAATGCGCCAATTCTCTGATGCGGCCTTACCTGCAATGAAAATAATTTTAAATTTAATTCTGCCAAGATGCAGGTGTAGAAGCGAATAACTGCTCTTCTCAGCACCTGTGGACCCCTCGCATTTCACGCACGTAGGCACTGGGGCTGACACGGCCTCGGATGCTGCCAACTCGCCCTGCCGCGGACTAGATTCAGTGCTCACAGACCGGTGAAAACAAGTGCAGAAACAAACCACACATGCTTGCCTGGCGATACTAGGCCCGCGCCAGGATTTCGCTTTAGAAATTCGAATTCAATGATACTTAGAAATGACTCAGGACTTCCGACGTGACCTGGAGCACCGAGACGTTCGGTGGAGGATTCCGGCTTAGGGATGCACCTCTCCAACTGCAGGGCAGCCACCAGATACCCGCCTTCGGAGGGGCATGGGACACATCTGCATCTGGGCGCTCATTCCGGTGGGGGTCGGGAGGCACTGTGGGCGCTGGGAGACCGATAAAATCCATGTGAGACCCAGTGGCGAGGCTGGAACGGCCTCCCAGGCCGAACTGCCGTGCTTCCAGCCTCCTTCCGGGCGCAGGCCTGCCTCTCCTCCGACTGCGGAACCCGGGCGGCAGATCCTCAGCAGCCGTGGGCGGGGAGGCGCAGCCGCCTGCTCATCCCCGCACCTCCCAGCCGCCCTCCCCGGCCCGGCACCCGCCGCCGGCTCCAGCGTCCTTCCAGCCGCGGCTGGCAATTCGGGTCCGCCTGGAATTTACACTCACTCACACCAACCAGGCCGAGAACCCCTCGGGGGCCCCTCCTGAACGTGGATCTCGATTGCGAGCTTCCTAACCTTTCTCCCCCCGCACCTACCTCCCCACCGACCGCGACTCACTCACACCCTTTCTGGCCCTCTGAGAGTGCCCAGGGCAAAGCAGGCGGCGCCCAACACCTTCCTTGGAAAAACAAAGATGAAAGCAAATTTCAATAAGAAAAAGTTGGCGGTAAATTATCAAACGTCTTGAGAGACCCACATGTGCTGTTTCGGGTTTCCTTAATAAAGCAATTACTTGCCACCGTTCCTCCCACCTGGAATCATCAACTGCGCAGAGTAATTGACGTGCCTTTTTTTTGTTTTCCTTTCCAAAAGAGTAAGTCTGGTATTTTTACCCCGCAACTACTGATAGAGACATTAGTGCTAATTTACCAATTTTATAAGACTCCGCCTCCTCCATTCGGCCTTTGTTTCAGCCACTCTACCCCCACCCCCACCCCCCCCACCCCCACCCCCGCTCACCTGCACCCCCAGGACGTTTAGGCATTGTAATGCATGTGGGTCTCCGCCTCCCGCCCACCCGAGAGCCCTTCCCCCCCAGCCAGGGACGTGTTGTTGAGGAAGGAGAATCCCGGGGAAAGCGGAGTCCCTGGCTAAGGTCAAGGTGTTCGTTAGGACGGAGTCTGCATCCTGGCTCCTGGTTCTCTCAAGACCTGCTGGGGAATGCATACTTCTCATCGGGGGTATTTTTCTTTTTAAAATCCCATTTTTTCTTCAGGAAATGTGTTCTCCTTTGGGTGTTTTGGCATTGACTGTGAATTGATGCCATGCTAACATTTTCTCCCTAAATTGTTGGGCGCCGTTATGGACTGCAGGAAGATGGAGCGCTTCTCTTCCAGGTAGGAACCAATCTTGAATGTGAACTTCCGATTACTAAGAGGTTGCCAGCTTAGGAGAGAGTGTTCTGCATCTCACTGTTGCTTGATTTCATCTTGCTCAGACCTTAAAAGGCTGCCAGCAGTGCTGCTGTTTTTCCTGAACCTGGAACTTCACACTTAGTTACACCCAGCTTTGCCATTGGTTTTTAACGTTTCGATCCAGTTAATGGGCTCTGCCTCTGAAATGACAGGTGTTTTCCTATTCCTGTGTGAGAAAAGATAAGTATTAAACCGAATTATATGGTTTAAATATAAGAAGTTTAAAGGTATAAACAGATCGGTACCTGTAAAACCAGTAAGAATAATGGGAATTTTTTTAACCTGAAAATCTCTTAAATTACTTATTTAAATGAAATTGTTGGTAAAATGTGATTCATCATCTAAATAGAGTATCTTGCAATCATTTTTAAATTCTTCTATGGAAACAGCCGGAGAGAAATTATATGTTAGTTGAAATAGAAAATAGAAGATTTATACCTACTTAAAATTAATGTGCATATGAGGCCAAAGCCTACGAAGTAATTGAAAAGAGTTGGATATTAGGTAGTTTTTTTCCTCATTGCTTTTCTTTCTGTTGTTGCATACATGAATTAGCCATTTACAAAGGAAGAAGAAAAAAAGGAAGGTGGAGGTCTCCAATCTCTCCCTAGTGCTCTGTAGTGGTCTTGTCCTTGTGAGGAAAAGACCGAGATGCTCATTCAAAGGGTTTTATTTGCTTTGTCTTGCTAACTAACCACTGTCTGATTTCCTTTTCTAGTGTGATTTTGATCGTGGCCATTTCCAAGGCTTTTGAACTTCAAGTGACCACTGGTGAGAGACTTTTTATTCTTTTGATCTGTAGCAATTTCATTGGCCTGAAATACCGAGTTGATTTTGCCCTCCAGGGCTGGGCCACCGTGAACTTGCACGTCCGGCTCTGGGAGACCTGGCCCTCAGAGGTGGCAGCCTTCCGACCCTGGAGGAAACCGCGGCTCACCATCGACCTTCCCAGTTTGTGCCGTCCACGGGAGTCCAGGACAGTAAGCCTTACCTGCCTTAGAGCAGACGCATGCGTCACTCCCCAGTTCCTCCTGTGTGTCCCAAGTATGTTAGTGACTCTTTCACCTGAAAGAGTGGCCACCTAATTCTGGCAGCTGAGCTGGGTCGGGCTGGGTTGCATTGTGGAGTGGAGATGCATCTGGTACTCACCTCCCTGGAGCCCAGTGTCCCTCGCCTGATGACACTTCATGCCAGGGCTTTGGGAACTATCACTGGCCTGCGTGTGAAAAAGATTACTCTGCTCAGAGGCCCAAGTAGCAACAGGAGCACTGAACAACAGAGTCTTACTCTGGGCAGGTTATGTTTATAGACATTTACACACACTCTGGGAAGATGAGGTCTGTAGCGCTGTATTGATCTTTGCTTACAGGAGCTCAGCTTCTCAATCCGCCCACCCTCTCAGCCGCCTCTCTTACATTTCAGGCAGGCAGCTAAACAAGACCTGCTGTCTGAATGGGGGGACTTGCATGCTGGGCTCCTTTTGTGCCTGCCCCCCCACCTTCTATGGGCGGAACTGTGAGCATGACGTGGGCAAAGAGTAAGTCATTCGGGGTGGAGGGAGGAGAGGGCAAGAGATGTGGGGACTAAGAGCACATGTGCATCACCTGATCTGCTCACTGCCAGGAACTGCGGGTCTGTGCCCCACGACACCTGGCTGCCCAGGAAGTGTTCCATGTGTAAGTGCTGGCGCGGCTGGCTTCGCTGCCTTCCTCAGACATTTCTGCCGGGCTGTGGTAAGCGGACACTCCCCTCCTGCCCTTGCAAGCTAATGGTTGGCACTTAGTTAAAAGGGTCTCTCCTCTTACCTCATGACTTGCTAGGTCCCAGCAGCCCAAGTTCTGCTTATGAAAGCACCAAGAACCCCACACGGGATGGTCACCATGGCACCCTTGATGTTTACTCCCTCAGAAGGGTCAGCGGTCATGCCGCTTTCAGATGGAGAGTTATTTCAGGTCTGTTAGGCATTTTGTAGTATGTGAACGTCTACCTAGGAAAAGAAACAAGAGAAGGCTTAGCCTCTTAAACACAGAGAGATGCTTCCTAGAGTTCCCTTCCTTGGACAGGGAGTCTCAGGCAGGCTCCGGGAGCAGCTCGGTTAGCACCCACCCCACAGCAGGTCAGCGGCACCCACCTCCAACTGGTGGCCTTACATTTCGCCAGAGGCCCAACCCCACTCTCGTCCCTTAGGAGCTCCTTTATAGGTTTAAAAAAGCCCTGAGCAGACCCCTCCTCCCCTGCCCCTCCTTCCCCAGACAGATCATCACCCAGTGACTGAGCTCAGAACCCTTTTATCTTACTGATGTCTATTGATTTGAGGAAAGCAGTGACAAGAAGGGGCAGAGAACAGAAGGAGAGACTTCTCTTCCCACCCCGAGCTGAGCCAGATTTATAGGTCCACCCAAGTGCAGAGGCTTCTCATTAGTTCTGCCCCTGTGGATGTTAGAAATTGAAAATGTTCAAGTCCACAAAATACATGAAAGCAAGTGCTCCACTTGAGTACAAGATGGAACTGCCACCCAACCCACACCAGGATCGCATCTTTCCCATTTGCATCCTGGGTAGCAGGCCCAGCATAGGCATTTGGTGTAGATGGGTGGGGACATTGTTTTCTTGCTGAAAGCCTAAAATGTGCTGTGTCCTTATCATCAGAGCCGAACCACGTTCTGCTGCACCCCTGCAATCAAAGGTGTCACTGGCTGGGGTAGATGACCAGGTGTGAGCACATATCTAGGGAAGACCAAGTTAGCAGTATGCCCATGGCAACTTTGGAAGTGTATTTTTAGGGGAGTCTGAATTCTATGTAATTGATAGTGTTGGTCCCATAAGTACAAATGTTGGTTCACAGACTAATTGTGGCTGGTGCAGATATGCCACATGTGTAGGCAGCAGAATCAGCTGCCAGAGGGATTTCCTTTAATGACTGAGTGTCCCTGCCTTCCAGGTGGCCATGTGATGGACGAGCACCTCGCAGCTTCCAGGACTCCAGAATTAACACTGTCCCCATGCACCCCTCTGATGCTAGCTGGCTTGTGCCTTGTTGTACAAAGTTTCCATTAATGGATGTTTGCATGCAACATTGTCAGGCAGACATCCCGACCTGTGAAGGCTGTCGCTCAAATGTCCTAATCCTTTGTTAGTTGCCTTGAAACAGTGAATAGATTTCCATAGTAGTGAATAGGTCCCTAACATTTCCTTGAAGTACCAGCTGCTTTCTCTGTCCTGCCATATCCAAAGAAAACTACTAAAAAGTAGTTCACCATATCTACATTGTGTCCAAGTGTTACATTTCTTGATACGTGCAGCTCTCCAAGGGCTTATTGATATTTTCCTTGAAACCACTGAATACTGTGCAGCTCCCCAAGGGCTTATTGATATTTTTCCTTGAAACCACTGAATACTGTCTTAAGATTATTAAAGATTACTCCTATGTGGACTGAGGATAAAGCTTTGAGTAGAGCTGAGAAAAACCAATTAAGACAGTATCTTGAAAAAAGGAAGGGACACATCTGTAGGGGGAGCAAAAGCGAGGGGACAGGGCAGATGCTAGTGGTGTGGGCTGCAGGAGTGATGAAGTAGGTGTGCACCAGGGAGACAGGCAGAAAAGGGGGAGGAAGCAAATGGGAGAGATGGGAAAAATAAAGTGGGTTACTTGATTGACAATTAAATGGCCACAGAGAAACAAGTTCAGCTACGGTGAAGAGCGAATTTATATTCCTTGACTGTAAGACGAGGATACCCCCTTTCTCCAAGGCATTCTAAAGAGAATGACGTCTCTGGAAAAAAATTCTGAATTTCTCCAATAAATGTGTAATAAATTGTTTTCTCCCTACTATGCAATTATTTTAACTGTTGTAAAAGAGAAAACATTCACAATATATCTAGTTGTAAACCGGTGATAAAACTATATATCGTAAGGACCAGTTTTAAAATGTGTTGTATATATGAGTAAGCCCCGTAAAAATAGGAAATACATTGACAAAAATGTGAACTGTGGTCATTTCTAGATGGTGCCAACGTCTGGAGCAATGTGGTGGTGGGTGTTTTCCTCTGTGTGCCTGTGTTTCCATGGTGAGGGTGGCACCATCTGTGTTCCTGTGGAGTGCAAGGACATCAGGCTTGAAGCTGAGAAAACTAGAAGAGTCCTGAGCTTTGGGCCCCATGCCCAGTGCCGTGCGTGTGGTTCTGGGGTGTGAGCTCTGCTCTGAGGGACAAGAGTTGCTTCTATTATTTAGGTACTGCTTGATCCACAATTCATGGTTTTCCAAATGTGAAGGCCCTCCAGATCCCACCACAGTGTGCAGTGGATCCAGTAACTCCTGTTGCTACCTGGGTTTTCTTATGTTTTTTAGAATAGCTCTCCTGGGTGTGAGGGGGTATTGTATTGTGGTTTTCATTTGCATTTCACGATGGTTGGTGATGAGCATCTATCAACTCATTTTCTAAAATGCTTATTACTTATCCCCAGTAACAGAATCTGTGAAGTACTGGATACTTTACACAAGTCTTAAAAATTTTAAATAATAAGTAACAATAACATTCAACTGTATGGCATCTAAAGTTATGAACAGGAGAGGTATACCTTGGGAAACAGTGTCTCAAGTATAGCCTCAGAATATTTACAGGCTTCTCAGAGCAAGTGCCTGTGGAGGAGCCACTGAAGTCTGCACTCCCGGAAGAACATTTCACCCGTATGGGTTGATTTGCCAAACACTCCATCACACTGATTTGTTTTCATGTCTGTCGCCCCCGCTGATCTGCAAGCATCCTGAGCACCCTGCTGCCAACCACTGGGGACCCCAAGCTGCTCCAGAGATGCCATGGATGGAGGAAGGAAGGACAAAAGAGGGGGGTGGAGGCAAGGCAGAAGGGGGAGGAAGGCAGGCAGGGAGCCTTCCTTCTCCTTCCTCACTAACAGCTGTAGTTACAAGACAATCAGCACTTCCTGAGACCCTTTCCTACACCCCCACACGGAGGGAAGGTGATCAAGGAGGAGCACACCAAGTGCCCTTTGGCCAGAGGTGTCAGCACCGCTGGCTCCTTCAGAGGAGAGGGCCCCTCCCAGGGCTGGCTGCCCTGAGTCCCAGAGCTTGCAGACTTGGCCGGCTTCGCCCGCTAGGACAGCCTGACCTGGAAAAAGTAACAGAGACATGCAAGCCGAAAAGGGATTGTCGTTGTTCTCCTGGGTGATAAAGTACGTCTAGGCTATAAAGTTCTTTCTTAGCTGCATGTATGATGTAAATGAACCCTGTGTGGATTAGCCTCGTTCCATAGGGATTCCTCCATGGCAGATACCAACACTAGAATCGAACGTGAGAAACTACCTAATCCCAAATCATTCTCATTTCTTTTTTATTAGAAAAATAAAGGCAAAGGCAACAGACTAGATACGTCAGTATGTAATCGGTGCCTAGCAGAAAAATTGACCTTGATGATTACAGGATTTTACCTTCAGAAAAGTCAAAAGCGACTTTTTGGATTACCAGACTAGACCATCAAAACAAAACTCATGTGCTCTGAAAGAAAAAAAGATCTCATTTGGTATTGTGACAAGTAAGCCATTCTTTCTGTAGCACTGGGGAGATACTTGGATGAAAGATTCTCCCCACCCCCACCAAAGGGTGTCCTGGTTGTACAAAACCATCAGTTATGAATAGAAATGGTGAGAGCGCCATCGGACAAACGGTGGCCTCAGACTCTGTGCATAGGACCCTCCCTCGAGCTTCAGGCTCGCTCCACTCAAAGCTGCTGTCAGCGACCACCACCGACCTGGACCTGGCTCCAGCTCAGCCCGGGCACAGCCTGCTGAGGTGCCCCAAGTCCAGGACCCCCTCTGTCTCTGGGCTGGGGAAGAAGGAGGGAAGTCCACAAAGGGAAATTATGACCGAGTGCTTTGCGACCCCATGATCCCCTAAAAGCCACAAGTGAGAAGTGTCAGATGGTAACAACTGGCAGTGTACCTTCCTCCCAGACCCTCCTGCCTGATCTCTGACTCTCCTCCAACCTGGGAAACACCTGGGAGCTCATCCTTTTCTGAATGGGCGTGACTCGAGCAGCACTTGGAAGCTAGTTCTGATTCAGCGGTGCCTCATCTTGCTTCTTAGGAGTGGGAGTAAGAGCTGCCTGGTGCATGCTGGCCTCCAGGGCCACTCTCCACACCTAGCACGCAAAGCTGGGAATATTTGACCCCCACCCACCTGCCCAGGTAGCCATACTCTTAGTCCCCAGCCTTCTTCCAACCCGAAACTGCCGAGAAGGTAGAGCTCATTGATGTTCTTTGAAATGTATGTGGCTCTTCCCCTGGCTTCTGTCAATCATGGGGGCAGTGTTCTCCCTGGTAAGTGAGTTGCCCTAACGGACTACCTAAAAATGGCCAAACGGAGGCTCAGAGCCACAAATAGATCAACATATACACACGTGCATACACACACACACCCATTCATACGCGCTGGAGATCACATATAAGATCAAGCAATTTCTATTGAAGGGCCAGTTTCCCCTTTGGACCTGGAGGAAGCAAAGCGAGCCCTTTCCTGGCACACAAGAAGAAAGCCCCCTTCCTAGGTGGGGCCTCCACCGGGACAGAGGAGGGCCTTCACAGAGGCAGGAGAACAGGAAACTGCAGACATGCCTTCTCAGGCTGCAGAGAGCTGGCCGGTCCAAATCTTGGTCTTTTGCCCAGCACAACGGGTTTGGACTCCAAGAACCTCATATCTAATCTCAGTCCTGCCTGTTATCAGCAACACGCCTAACAGCCTGTGCCTCCGTTTGCTGCCGCCAGAACGTGGGCAGCGCGGGCTGTTCATCACCGTCCCCCAGCTGATGCCAGGCAATCACTGGTGCTCAGTAAACGTTTTGGAAGAAGTGGGTGGAAGGCCCCACTGCTGCGCTTCCCAGTAGTCCCCTGCTCTCTTCCCGCAAGCCTCTGCCAGCCGTTTTCCCATCTGGGCTGCCTACCTTTCCGCAGTGTGTTGAACACTCCTCACCAGATCACTGGGCAGTCCTGAGCCCGTGCCTGGTTCTAAAGCAATGGCTTTAGAAACAGGCAGGTTAGGTTCTCTTTTTGGTGGGATTATTAAGAGAATTGTATTCTTTTCATTTATTCTTTTGCAGTTGTTTTGTCAAAACATCTCTGAGTTCAACACACACACCGTGGCGGTCAGTAGCTTGAGTCCAGCACCTCAGGGCAGCTCCTCAGTTCCCAGGGCTCTTCAGCTCCGTCCTGAGTGGGGCGTCTGGGGTAGCCAGCAGGGCCAGTCCACTGCAGGCTGTGGCCAATCCGTGGGCTTTTCCGTGCCCAGCCTCCACCTCACAACTACTGGTACTAAAGACCAAGAGAGCCTTAGCCTGAATATCTCAGGCATATCCCGCTCCAGGCTGCTCTTGCCTGGAGACTACACTTGCACCTGCCCAAGCCGGCAGCCCAGCAGGTGGAGGAGTCTGTTCTTCCGCAAGGCGAGGCTGAAGACCGGTCTGGCCCCAGGGCTGGTGTCGCGGGCGCCACCTTGGAGCTGGGGCAGGATGAGCAGCTGGCTCGCTGGTTCTCTGCCCACTGGCTCCAGCTGGCCTCTGCCAACCTGCTGGGAAGGCAGCCTCACATCCAGGAGTCTGAAAGCCCAGCTGTTACTCCTCTGAACTCAGTGCCCTGACTGTGGGTTCACCCACTTTGACATGTGGGGGGTTCCCCTCAATCAAGGTTCCTCCTCACTATTTGGGGCTCCACTGAGATGTCACCTTCTCAGAGAACCCCGAGTGCCCTAAGGTCGCCCCCCACCCAGGCGCCTTCCTCACCAGGTTTTGTCTTCGCCACGATACAGAACAGCACACTTGTGCCCCGTCTGTGTTCCTCCGCCGAGAATGAAGCTGCAGGCGAGCCGAGGTCTCCCGCGCCTTGTTCACCGCTGTGTCTAGAAAAATGCCCAGCACGGAGTGGATGATCAGCACATCATTGTTAAAAAGAGTAAGTGAAGTCAGTCTGCCTTATATTATTCTGTTTACAGGTTCCGTTTGTAGGGCTCTTCCTCCATCAGGCGTTCAGCTGTTTATTCGGCTGCATTATACAACGTGCTGGAGCTGCTGACGTCCCCAGGGCCCTCAGCCAGCTGAAGGGGGAGGGCGGTGGCCTGAGGTCCATGCGGAGTTGCCGTGTTACATCCCCACGGTGGCTGTCATCAGGACCGCAGGGCAGTGACTGGGCGTCCGCCAGGCCAGCGGACCCAGGAGGGGCTGGATCAGGCACCGGCTGAGGAGTGAGGGAGTCCGCCGGGGCCTGAGCTGCGCCAGGAGGGACAGCGGGGCTGGCCTCGCCTCTGCAGCTCAGTTCTGCCCCCTGCCTCTGAGCTGAGAGACTCGTGGAGAGGCTTTCACCCGCGAAGGGAAGAGGAGAAGATGCTAGGAATGAGAAGAAATGGGCAGAAAATGCCTCATGTTTCCCTAGGTCCTCAGTAAATTAGCTCTCTTTATCTTTAGCTTCACAACACAGATGAACAGTTTTTAATACGCAAATGTCATAAATAAAATACAGAATCAGGCATTGCTGAGGAGGCTTCTGATCACCCAGGGGCCCCTCAGTGGTGACTGGATTTGAGTTTTGAGTCTGCACTGTCTTGTATGGGGACCCCTAACATGACAGTCCCCCAGGTCATTGTGGGGTTCAGTGTGGAGAGGCTGCAATGAGTGCCTGCGACCGTGGGCTGGTGCTGATTCTGCAGATCTCACTGTCTCTGTCTGTACCATGAGGATCGTATCAGTGCCGGGGTTTGAAGGATCATCGTGAGGAAGCCCTGAGAACATGCTGGGGTCCTGCCTAGCTGAGACCTGCACGGAGTAGGCACAGCCTCACCAGACGTGACCACAGTTTGGACGGCCAGACTGTTGCCATGGGGGCAGGTCTGGTCATGCAGAAGAGCTCCACGGTGCAGGAGGGCTGTGTGAGTTCAAGCAGGTATCCTGGCTCCTGGCCACATGTAACGTGAAGGACACAATGCCCATTCAGAGCCAGGACTCAGGACAGTGCATGACCTTGTTAGGCATGAAAATAGATGTGAGCGGGGTGGACAGAGAATAAGGTCAGTAAAGCCCTACTAGAAAGGACTCAGAGTTAACCAGTTAAAACTAGAAAACCAGAAAAGACTCAGAGTTAATGAGTTAATTAGTTAAAGCTCAAAAGGTCAGGAGCAACTTGGCCTTGAATGTTTGAATATTCCCCAGATAAAGAGAAGTATCTGAGCACAGCCCATGTCTTCACTGCATCAATTAGGTCACGCCATTGTAGGAATTACTCTAGCTTGCCTGAAAGACAGGGAGATTCCACCTTAAAGCTAAAACTGCATTTTAAAATCCAAGTTAAGAAGTAAGATTCTTAACATACTCTTTAGCAAACAGAAAACTCAGCCCACCTGGAGGGGTGGGGCAGGCGGTCCTGACTGATATGCTCCCAAGCCAGAAAGCTGCTACCCTGGGAGGGGACCAAAGCAGTAAACTTTTTGTGTCAAGTTAATTTTGCAGTATTACCCAGAGGACTAGAAGAAACTTAACCTCTCATCAAACATAAACATCTTGAGCCCACTTAACGAGGCTGAGCCCCCAGCCCCGTGTCACATTCCTGAAAAATCCTTAAAGGGGGGCACCCCCAACGTTTCAGGGTGCTCCTCCCTCTGAGGTTGCCTCATTTTCTCTCTTTAAGTAATTTTAAATAAAACTTTTACTCTGCTTCACTACTGTGTCTCCGCCCTTCAATTCTTTGTTGCGGTGGGAGCAAGAGCCAAGGAAAATGCACAACGCTGCCCCAGCACCGTGCCGCCGTGCTCTGCAGTGCCCGGGGTCGTGTCTCCACTGGCAGGAAACGTGCCAGTAGGAGGAGCCCTGGCCCAGAGTCAGAAGGGGTCACATGCCCTCCACCCCGCGCTGGCCAGCGGCCCGTCACATGCCATTACTTCTCAGTTTCTTACCGATGAACTGGGGTTGGTCGAGGCTCTGGCTCTGCTGCCGGAAGGATGGCCGCGAGCCTTTCTCCACCTCCCGCAGGTCCTGCACCTGACTGGGCTTTCTCCCTGCTTCCCAGGCTTTTCTCTTACTGCTTCCTCCCTGATTTCTTAGGCTGCGTCCATGTTCTACTTGGCGTGCTTCTCCCAAACTCAGATTATCACCCTCTTGGCCCCATTTCCTGTCACTGGAATTGTCCGCCTGAATTTCGCTTTTTCCCCCCTTCCGAGTGAGATCACGATCCTCTTCTCATGGTCAAAACGCAGGCTGGCAGCTCTCCAGCTGCGCTCGCTCCAAACCACTGGCCCTCGGACACATTTACAGCCCCCTTCGAGGCTTCTCGGTTCCCATGCCACCTGCTTATGACGTGCCTGAAACAGGAACAAGAAGGGGGTCAGCGGCAGGTGGGTTTGCGGCTTCCTTTTCCTGTGTGCTCTGCCTTGCCCAGCTAGTTTTCTTACCTATAGATTTGCTGAAAATGGGCAGGAAAACTGTGACCCTCTGCTGAGGCGATGGAAAGGGCGACCCTGGGTGTGAGGACCAGGCACTGCTGCCCTCACTGTCAGGTCTCAGGGCAAGTCAGCCCACCAGGTAGGCCCCTCCCGTTCCCCCAGGGTTGTCAAGGCTGGGTGACCTTCCAAAGGCCTTCGGGGGAGGGGACAGTCTGCCCCACTTCAGGGACAGGCAGGGTGTGGCCAGTTGGACTCAGCCTCACCCGTAGAGGAGAGGGAAACCTTCCCGGGGCCTCTGGCCCGTGCCCCTCACCTGCAGCCTTGGAGAATGGAGGTCCATAGCCGCTCCCTCTCCTGAGGATCTCAGGAGAACTTGACGCTTCCACACAGCCTTCGAGGTAGTTAGATTAGTCCAAAAAAGTGTGGAAAGCACGAGGACAGGAGAGCACACTTGTGCCCCCACCTTCCTGGAATCGGTGCTGCCTTCTGTATTCTTCAGGACAAACTGACCGCCCCTCCCGGCTCACCTCACGGCGTCTTTCCTAGACTGCATGGTGCGACCACCCTCTTGTTACCCTTTGGGACACATGAGGCCTCCAGGACCCTGTAGCCACCTTCGTTTGCCCCTATACACCTTCCCGAGGCCTTGCAATGTATAGGAGATAAAGACAAATCATAAAAGTTCCCACTACCCTCTCTTGTCCCCAAATAGTTTAAACTGGAAATTTACAGACTAAGGTGAGGTTTCATTTACATCTTCTTGACATCAGGCTTTCTTTGTGTGCCTCCTGCATTTTTTTTTCTATTTCCCTTCTTTTTTAAAATTACAAAAGCAATTTGTGCCTGCCCAAAACTATTTACTTGTATAAGGCACGAGGCAGAAGGTGGGCTGGTGTGTTGTCGGGAGGCTCCCACAAACCGCCCAGACTGTCTCCTGGGGCCGCGGGGCTCGCAGACTCCTTCCGCCACTGCCGCTGCCATGTTGCTCCAGCAAAGGGGAGATAGGACAGGTGGTTCACAGCAGGTGAGTCTAATGCTCAGCTCGTTGTTCATACACCATAGAGGCCTTTGAAGCTCTGGGATCCCGTTGCGGGAGCTGGATTGTAGCCCAGGGCCACAGCGCCAGGTGGTTCCATCCTTGTGGGACTGTCGTTTGCCGCAGCGCAGCCTAGGGGGCGCCGTGTGCAGGGAGCGGCACCAGTCCTGGGGCTGAGTGACCGCGCCCAGCAGGGAAGTGTGTGGGCTTTAAACCCTGGCGCTCTCCTGACACATCTAACCATCCCCACCTTGCACACAGGATGGAGGCTCCAGCGTTTTAACTTTTAACCAGTCACCTTCGGTGGGTGTGCACTTGGTTTCCAGCTCTTTACCATCACTGTAAAGATCACTGTGATGCCTGTATATTCCTACGCTTGTGTGATTCCTTTGTTGGGATTGTAAAATTTTGATACAAACTACCAAATTGTCCTTCAAAAATATTTTTTAAATAACAAAAGCAGGCTCTCTGGTAAGTTTGTGGTAAGAAAGGACAACCTGTCAAGATAGCACCTAATTTAAATGGGCTACACTTTGAATTTATTGCAACAAAAAAACTGCACATATGCATAAAGATGTACATGAAAGGGTGGCATAATTTGTAAGACTAAAACCCTGGGAACAACCTAAATGTTTAAATAAGGGAACAAATAAACAAGGTATACTATATCCATAACGTGCATTCTACCTATTAAAAAGAACATAAATCTAAATGTAGAGACATGGAAAGAAGTTAAAGTTGAAACATGCATGTATAGTAATTCATTTCTGTTTTAGAAGCCACATGTCTAATGTCTACTTATACTTGTAATATGCCTAGAAAAATAACTAGGAAACACACCAACCTTGGGAGGGGGTTTGTCAGATACCCTGGGGAAAGGTCATGCTCCACCCACATGTAGTGTAGTGGTCAAGAGCTTGGGATGGAGCCCAAGTACTCACTGTGTGACCTAGGGCAAATTACTTACCTTCTCTGTGAACCTGAGACACAGGCATACTCCAGACACCAGGCGTCAACTCTCTGTGACCTGTACACATGTTCACACCTGCGTCCCCATGCCAGACGAGGGGTCCCGTCTCACTGTCACTTCAGCACGACCCTTTCTCCATTAGGCCAGCCTCCGTTTGACCAGCGAGCTGCCCTGTGGGCTGCCTCCACCCTTCCCACACTGTATTCTTAAACATAAGGCCGTGCTTGGCCTGGTGTGACTAGACTCAGCAGCCTTCCTTACCCTTAGTGCCTGTAAATAAAGACCCCAGAAAGTCGTTGCCCAAAATAATCTTCCCTGTGGCACTACCGGAAAATCTTCTCTGGTCTCATTTTGTCTTCAGGGAGTGACAGCAAAGACTCCAGTGTAAATGCTGGTGTAATCCAGGACAGCTCACTGACTGGCGTCCCCTCCCAGCCAAACAGGGGCAGCTTACTGGAAGGTAATGGGAGATGTGTCAGATTCATAAAGGAGTAGAAAAGGCCAGGCAAAAGAGATGCAAGCCCAGGCTTGTCGATGCCACAATTCTTACCTTTTGCAAAGCATGGTTTTAAATGAGGTCCTTGAAGATAAGCCTCACCAGGGAGACACGCTTCTAATTCCCTACAGATTAGGGCATCCCAAAGTGGTCCAGAGCTCCTGGCCACACAAAAACACATGAAGACTGGGAGGGAGGCCTCTATCGGAGTTTGCAGAGGATGTCTCCTAGAGAAGTTCCATTCCTGGCTCGGTATCACTTTGGGTCTGCAGTGGGCAGGGGTCTCGGGAAATAGAGCCTGTGGGTCAGTGACTGGTCGTTTCCATCTTGCCTCTGGCCACCTGCAGACCTCCCCCTCACCCATCCGCCTCTACAGCAGGGGTGCGGTTCTTGGAGGGGGCTTTCCATGCTTGTCTTATGTCTTGCATGTTTGTTGCATTTCTTATCATTTTCCCTTATCCTCGTTGATAATTCATTAAGTTAGATAATGTGTCTGAAAGCACTCTGTACACTCAAAAGTGTTCTACAAAACCAGCATTAAATGTTTAGCTTTCCAGGATCACAATCATCTCAGGACTCTCAACCTCTCCATTGGATCCAGAAGCCTGAGAGGAAGGAGTCCGGCCTGGGAAAGGAATTGCTGAGAGAAACAGATGACAGGTACTCACCTGCTTCCTATATAACCACCCGTGGGCCCTGGTACAGGAGCACAGTCTTGCCCAAGGTTAAAGCCACCCCGAGAGGGCAGAGTAAGGGGCACAGCCCTGCAGTAAACTACTGATATGACTTCCAGAATTCTCCCATACTTGGCCCAGCCATCCAGAGACCTCTTTGCTTATGGTGACCGTATTTTACAAACCAAAAAGAAGAGAAATGATCTTCAAGTAGCAGCAACCTCAAGAGATAAAAGGTTGGCATATTTGTGGTCAGGACTGTCCTCAAAGTGCTGTGTGGGAAGGTCACCATCCCTTGTTGCACACCTTTTACCTGTATTGGTGGTAGGTTTGTGGCTGTTACACAACCAATGAAGGTGAGCTGTCAGGAATCACATGGAGTCACCTGGATTCCAGAATCCACAGTCCTTGATGCCAAGCCTGCACTTTCTATTGATCAGACCTGGCAATCCTATTCTATTGGGGCATTTGTTTTTTAACTGGACCATGTCGGCCATAACTATTTTCTATTTAAATATCAAAGATTTAAAAATTTCTATTTAAATATAAAAAATTCAAAAATCCCCTACCTCCTTCCTACTAACATGATGACCAGGGATGTGACATGTATTAGGCAGGCGTGGCTCAAATTATACAATGTTAATCATGTTTTATAAGGATATTTAAAATTTTTATCTTTTGTGCCTAATATAGGGGTCAGTTTCAACCAGATACAAACACACCAACTTCAAGAGCATGGCTGGGGTCAGACCGGCTTAAGTTGGGTCCCAGCTCTGCCTCTCCCAGCTGCGGGGTCACGGGCAGTGTCCAGTGTTTCCCAGCCCCAGTTTTCTTGTGTATAAAAGAGGACAATAGCTACATGTGAAGACTGTCAGTGAAGGAACCTACTAGAACCTAAAACACTATAATATAAACAAATAGTAGTTTCATCTTGCCTTCCCCCCTTGTAGAAAATCAGTCTCCTATGCTTAAACTTAAACATCCACTTGCTGATTTTATACTTCTTCTGCCTGGAAAGCAATGGGATAACTACTGTGTCATGTGTGAAAGCACTGTGAGCTCCTGGGGTGTGGGGCTCAGGACGGAGCCTTAGAAAGCAGGAGCGTCATTGGGCTGATGGGCGGGGTGCATGTTACCAGCTCTGGGCAGGCCCTTCCTGATCCAGTCAGCTTATCCCCGAAAAGCAGCCTCAGCACCGGGGCAGCCCATCTGAACTCTCCAGGTGTCCCAGAGCCAACATCAGCAAGAAGGCAGACCCACTACGGGACGTGTTGCCGCCCGATTTCTGCCCTGCTGACCTTGAACTTGCCGTAAAAGGCCTAAATGGTCCTTGCATCTCAGCGGTGAATGAAACTGTCTCCCTCTAGGGAGGGGCTGCCCAGAGCCCACCCCACAGGACAGAGCGGCCCTCCGGGGCTCCGCCGCATCCTCAGTCTGGGCGGCAATGTGTTCCCTGCCAACCCTTCTGACCAAGGGCTCATGACTTCTTTACTTCTGCTCAGTCCCCAAACTTAGTAAAGCAGCTCCCTTCTCATAAGTGAGCATCTGCTGGCTGGACCAGGTACCCTCTTGCCCAAAACGGAATGACACTTGACGGTGAGGATTCCTGGTTGCAGGCTGGCCTCACTGGCTGGGTGGGTCTTGGCCCCTGGGTTGTTATCTTCTGCAGGAGAGTCCTCTGTTCATGCTGTTTATTTCTGTCTCTACCTGCCCTCCTCACCGCATCTCCTAGCTCAGCCCCAGAGCCATGAGTGTATGTGCACTGAATGCAAATGTCTCAAGATCCAGCTGGGCCTTGGCAAAAACCCTATAATTTTCCTTCACCATTTTGGAAGAACCCATAGTCAAAACTTGAATCAGCAGAAATACCCTTCTTTCAAGAAAGGAGAAACAAGAAAGACCCAATGACAACAGCAATAGAAGCATCCCCATAACTCACTGCAGCTGGAAACCCATGTGAGGGGGCCTGGACACTCCAGCCCCTCCCCTGCAGCCAGCACACCCAGGTCTTGGTCCATCAGTACCTTTCTCCACTAAAAGGAGCCAGGGCTTCTCAGAGAAATGACTCCAGGACTGGGGTAGGGAAAATACAGATGAGCCTGGGATATCTCATGCCAAAAGGTGTGGGGACATACCAAAAGACACAGAAGCCAGCTGCATGAGGCTGCCGCTGAACACACTGGCAACAATTTGAGCATCAAGATTAAAAATGGTAGTAATGGATTATAGTTCATTGAATAGAAGAAGATTTCATGAGTCCATAGTGATAATAAATATATCAGCAAGGATAAGACAGTTGAGAAGAGGAAACTATAGAATGCCGACGAATAAATGTAGAAGGAAAGATGGAGTCAGAAACGTACATTTGCGACCATCATAATAAAATTGTTATAGGCAAGAGTCCTTAGATGATGCTGAAACTTGAAGGGCCCCCACCAGTAAGATGGCGAACTTCCAGCTTCTCTTCCGGGTCCTCAGTTCCCGACGGCGCCACCTAAAGACCAATCACCTCTCTCCCCACTCCCACTCCCAGCACCTAGCCAATAGCCACCAGCCCCGTAGAAGTAACACCACAATCACCCCATGCCCCTTCCTATATAACCCAGCACCTTTCCCCAATAAAGCGGAATTCTCCGGTGAATTGCTGCTGTGTGTCGCTCCTTTCCTTTCATTGGTGCCGAAACCCGGGAGACGGGACACCCCAACTGGGCCCCGTCGTCCCCCCCGACACCAGCAGCAGCCTGCCCTCGTCCTCTTTTTCCGGCGCTGGCTCCTCACACTCACCGCTCCTCTTTGGCCTTTAGGTAAGTTTTCCCCCAGAGTGGGCCGCTCTTCCCTGACGAGGAGGGAACTCTCCCCGCCTCAGGCCTTCACGGCTGCGGCGGACCCTCAGGCCCCTCCTCCAACAGCCATAAACGAGGTGACTCCTTTGCGGATGAGAACGCTCCCTTTTCCACTCTTTCCATTTTACCTGCTGAAATCCGTTCCGTCCGCCGAAAACTCCTAGTACTAGGTACCTCGGACTCCGGCACTCTGCCTTCTTAGAGGAGTCTGGGTGACGACCCACACTTCCTAAGAAACCGACTCGTATACGAGTTTCCGCAGACCACCAAGGATCATCGGGGACGCCCTTTGTCTCCTTGCCGTCTGCTCCCAGTCCGAGGGTCTCCGTTCGTCTTCCCCTGTTTGTCTCCTTCTCTGTCCTTTAGCCATGGGAGCCTCCTCATCCCTCCCTGGAAGCTCACCTCTTGAATGCCTGCTCAAGTATCTAGCCACCCTCTCCCTGACGCCTGATCTAAAACCAAAACTTCTCCGCAAATACTGCTCCCAAGATTGGCCGACATAGCCCCTGAACAATAACAACCAATGGCCCGCAGGGGGAACTCTTGATCCTAACGTCACTCGCGATCTCTTTAACTACTGCCAGTGCCTGAAAAAATGGAAGGAGATTCCCTATACCGAAGCTTTCCGCCTCCTCCCCCGCCTCCCCCCAAGTTCTCCTAGCCTGTAAGCCATCTCCCCCGCAAAAGCCTCCCTTTCACTCCCTTCCCCCTCCTCCTTCCGCCTCCCTCGCAGCTGCTGCATCCTCCTCCCTCCACCTCTCCCCAAGTTCTCCTAGCCTGCAAGCCGTCTCTCCCACAGAAGCCTCCCGTTCACTCCCTTCCCCCTCCTCTCCTACAACAGCCCTTCCCCCTTCCTCCACCACCATCTCCTCCCCCACCTCACCCCCCTGCAGATCAAGCTTGAGCCTTTCAGCTCCCCTCTAACTAAGTTCCAAGAGCCTCCTCTGTCTTTGCCCCCATCACCTGTTTCTCCCCCACAGACTGAGCCAGAACCCTACAGTCCTCCTCAGACTCAGTCCCGAGGGCCTCCCAAAATTATTGCCCCCCCTCCGAGAAGTAGCAGGATCCAAAGGCATCGTGCGCGTTCACGTCCCTTTCTCCTTAAGAGATTTAGCCCAACTTGAGAAACGCCTAAGTTCCTTTTCCACTGATCCCACAACATATATCAGAGAGTTTCAATAGACCCTCCAGTCATACAGCCTCACACATCATGACATCTTCATGCTCCTGGCCAATACCCTCCTTCCAGAAGAGCATAGATGAGTTTGAGACTTCGCCCAAATGCACGCCACCTAAACCCACAGGACTGACCCCACCTATCCCTCTGGCCCCACCGCTGTCCCCGAACAAGACCCACACTGAGATTATAACACCACTGTGAGTCTCTGCTCTCGAGATATCTTCGCCTGCTGCTTAATAGCAAGTCTGAAAAAAACAGCTCGTAAATAATCAATTTTCAAAAGCTCCCTCCGAGTTCTTAGACAGACTCACTCAAGCCCTATTACAGTATACCAGCCTGGACCCAGAAACGCCTGATGGAAGACATGTCCTTATGACATACTTCCTAGCTCAAAGCTACCCCGACATTAAAGCTAAACTCAAAAAGTTAGAACAGGGCCCCATTACCCCACAGACTGAGATCTTAACAGTGGCCTTTAAAGTCTTCCATAACCAGGAGGAGGAGAAAGAACGCCGTAAACAAAAGGCTGATCAGGCCAATTTCCAAATGTTAGCCCAGCTGATAAAACCACAACTTGGGCACCCTTCTACAAACAAGCCCCCCACAGGAGCTTGTTTCAAGTGCGGACAAGAAGGACATTGGTCAAGGGCATGCCCCTACCCCAGATCTCCTACCACCCCATGCCCCAGATGCCACAAAAAGGGCCACTGGAGGTCTGATTGCCCAGCCACCCGAAGGGGAGGCTGCATGAAAACCCCCATCCTAAGCCTGCCGTAGTGGGGCGGGCAGAAGAAGATTGACGGGACCTGGGAGCTTCTCGCCCAACCATTTCCATCACCAAACAGGAGCCCAGGGTTACTTCAGTAATAGACGGTCGCCCCATCTCCTTCCTCCTAGATACAGGAGCCACCTTCTCAGTCTTGCAGGAATACTGGGGCCCTACCACGCCTGCCATTACTCCTATAGTCAGGGTAGGAGGTAAACAGATTTTCCCATTAACCCCCCCCCCCTTTATGCACAATCCAAGACATTCCTATACCTTTCTCCCACTCCTTCCTAGTTATACCCCAGTGTCCCATCCCTTTACTAGGATGAGACATCCTTTCTCTCCTCCATGTTTCCATAACTATATCCACTCCCACAGCCCCCAGTACTCCCTTTCTGATGGCTCTCATAGTCGACGACACCCCTCTACCCAATGAAAGCTTCAGTTTCGCCCTCATACACCCTGTAAATCCCAGAGTTTGGGACATTACAAGCCCCTCTGTGGCTCTATGTCCTCCTGCCTCTATCAAACTACGTGACCCCTCTCAGTATATCTGTCAAGCCCAATACCCCCTAACCACTTCAGCCCTCATAGGCCTCCAACCCATCATCCAAGATCTCTTAAACAAAAATTACCTTAGACCCACTCACTCCCCGTTTAATACCCCCATATTAGCTGTTAAAAAAACCAACGGATCTTTCTGCCTCGTCCAAGACCTTCGCCTCATCAACATGGCCGTTGTCCCTATCCATCCCTTAGTCCCAAATCCATACACCCTTTTATAGCTGCCCTGCCTTAGCCTCCTGAGACCCCTCCTCCCAAGATTTTTTCGCCTTCACCTGGACAGACCCATACACAAGACATTCTGAACAACTCACTTAGACAGTTTTGCCACAAGTCTTCCGAGTCCACCTTATTACAATACGTGGACGATCTTCCCTCGTGGGAACAGTCTAAACTAGACACTGCCTCCCTACTTAACCTTCTAGCTTCCAGAAGTTACTGGGTATCCCCTGTCAAAGCTCAAATCTATTCCCCCTCTGTCACTTACCTCCGATTTCTTCTATCTCAACAAAGAAAGTCCATTACCTTAGACAGAAAACAGCTCCTCTCTGACCTGCCTGTTCCCAAAACTAAGACAGAAATCCTTTCCTTTCTAGGCCTGGCTGGGTATTTTAGAGCGTAGATCCCTAACTTCTCCCTGTTGGCAAGACCCCTCAGCAAGGGCCCCCCTGAAGATCCATTATCCTCCTCACCCCGACACTCCTTCATTAAGCTCCGTCGAGCCCTTGTGGAAGCCCCAGCTCTCCATCTTCCTGATTTGTCGAAGCCCTTCTCATTATACATTCATGAGAAGTCCAGTCAAGCTCTAAGAGTCCTAGGCCAATATTATAGCCCATCCTTTGCCCCAGTAGCTTATCTTTCCAAGCAATTAGACCCCACAGTTTGGGGATGAGCCCCCTGCCTACGGGAATTAGCCGCTGGACAGCTCTTGCAGAAGGAAGCTCATAAACTGACATTCGGGGCGCCCCTTACCATTCTGTCCCCACATCACCTAAAGGATCTCTTAACCTACAAAAGTTTACAGACTTTCCCTCCCTCCAGACTCCTGACCTTACTGTCCTCTTTCCTCCAAAATCGCGTTCACTCCCTTTGCCATCCATACCCAAATCATGACTTTTTCCTCCTTTACCGCTCTCTTGCTTTTTCTCCTCATTCCTATTGTCTTCCCCGCCACCCCAGCCTCCTTTGTATGGCGATTCAAAGTAAGACAGACTTACACACAGCAACAAACAAAAGTTACTGCCCTCATTGCCACATCAGACTGCCCTCTGAAAAGCTGCTCCGAGCCTTTATACCTCCACTTTCCTCCCTCCACCGAAGTGTTCACTAGCAGCTACCTTTATTCTCCCTACCTCTGCTTCCTCTATGACCAAAGACAAGCCTACTGTAGGTGATGGCAAGACACCTACGGGAGATGTCCCTACAGGTCTTGCGCCATTCACTACATGAGTAACTCCCAGTACCCACAGTATTACTCCTCCAACCATTTCATGAGATACCCCAATGGCTCATTCTCCTTATCAATCCCAAGTAACTGGGACTCTCAATGGGCCGCCGGAGTCACAGCCTCAGTTTACTATGAGGAGTCCTCGACCCCCCACGGTACCCTTCATATCTCTCGAGAGTATGTTCCCTCTCACTCCCAGATCTCTCAAGTTGCATCAGATATCGGACATTCCGAAAAAGTCATTATCCAAACTCTTGATGGCACTTCTTCATCTTCTTATTCCTCCTACTCTTAGTTGCAGCTTATTCAAGACACCACCATCTTTCTCAACCACACCCTCAACACCGCCAATTGTTTCTTGTGTGCATCACTACAGCGTCCATTGCTGGCCGCTGTGCCCCTTAATATTTCCAACTACTTCTTCCATGCAGAAGGACAACCCCTCTGCCCCCTGGCAGACATACCCCTATGGGAACCAGAATATGCAGATAATCTCACCATCCACCACTGTGTAGGCCCAGCTCCACCCCCCTCCAGCGCACTTCACTGCCTCTCTATCTACACCCCTACCTCCAGCTCTAAGACTTTCACTCAACCGTGACACTTCTTTTAGTGCAATGGCAGTCTTTTCAACTCACTGCCTCCCAACTCCTATATACCCTGCATTCTCGTCACCCTAATCCCACAGCTTACACTTTACAACATGGCAGAATTCCTTGAGCTCCAACCTCCCTTGCCCTCGCGCACAGAAAGGGCTGCTTTCCTTCCCATCATGGTCCGTATCTCTTTGACCACCTCAGCCATTGGTGCAGGGTTTTCGAGAAGAGCCTTGAGTCACTCTCTATAGGCAATTAGAAATCTCAACGACAAACTTGAAAGAGCCCTGACATCCACTGCCGATTCCCTAGCCTCTCTCCAAAGACAGGTCACTTCGCTAGCTAAAGTCACCCTTCAAAACTGGCAGGCCTTAGATCTGCTTACAGCCGAGAAGGGTGGCACCTGCGTCTTCCTTCGGGAAGAGTGCTGCTATTACATCAACGAATCCGGCATTGTACAAACTGCCATTACCAAACTCACCGACCTTGCCTCCAGCCTCCACTCTGCTTCCAATTCCAACCCATTCTCTTCAATACTAATAAACCCCCTCTTACCTCACTGTGGCCCGTTGCAGGCCCCATAATAATCATTCTCCTCGCCTGTCTCTTCTTACCCTGTATAATAAAGTTCATCAAATCCCAAGTCAGAAAAATCTCTAATCAAACTTTCAACCAGCTTTTACTCAGGAACTATCAGCTTCTGGCCACAGAAGATCCCTCACCCTCACGTAACCTCCTCACCACACGCTGAGATGGACCCCTCTCTCCGCTGGAAACTGTTCCTAGAAACAATGGCCGCAGACGCCTGGCTTCTGGCACCCGTATCCTCCTGGCACCATTGG
>NW_026645137.1:0-26172 GCF_030020395.1 Manis pentadactyla
TGTGTGGTTGTGCTTGCTTTGGGTGTCTCATGGAGTGTGCAGTATGTACCTGTGCAAAGACTTTCATGTGTATTGTGAGCAGTTTTGTGCCTTTGAGTATGTGCTGTGTCTCGGGTCTGTTGTGTGCTTCTGTGTTGTGCTCCTGTGTGAGGATATATGTGTGGTGTGTCTGCTTGGTTGTGTGTGTTGCGTGTAATGCACCAAGTGTGTCCTACGTGTGATCTTTGTTTTTTTGGGTGTGTTTTGCCTTTGTTTAATGTGTGCTGTGTGTCTTTTGCGTGGGTGAATGTGATTTCCGTCTGATTGTGTTTGAGTGGATTTGTGTGCGTTTGTTTGTTATGTGTGTGATGTCAGATGTGTTGTCTGTGTTTGGTTGTGCTTGTTTAGTGTTCCTCGTTGTGTGTGCTGTGTATACTCTCTCAAATGTGGTTTCTGTGTCTTGTGGGCTATTATGTGCTTTGTTGTGTCTGCTGTGTGTCCTGTGACTTTTGTTTTGTTACTGTATGGGTTTTGTGCACGTGTGCTTTGCGTACTGCTTTCCAAGGTGGATACGTGCGTGGGGTGTCTGTGTGTGACTGTGCACGTGGTGTGTCGTGTGTGACATGTGCGCTATGGGCTGTGATGTGTAGCGTGTGAAATGTGTGTTTTGTGTGTCTGTCGGGTTTGTTGTGTGTCTGGGGTCTGCCAGATTTGTTGGTCTATGGTAGTGATTTGTGGTGTTTGTTTTGTGTTTCTGTGTGTATTCTGTTGTGCCATGCGCTGTGCCATGTGTTCTTGAGTGTTTTGTGTTGTGTTGTATGTGATCTGTGCGTCTTGTTTGTTTTCTGTGTGTTGTGTACGAAATGTGCGTAGTATGGGTTACTTACTGCTTGTTGATCGCCTTGTGCTCTGCGTTTTGATCTGGGGCATGTTATGTGTGATATGTGCAGGTTTGATCTTTGTGTTGTGTGAATTGGGTGGATCCTGTGGTGTTGTATATTTTGCCTTTCGATGAGCTTTCTGTTGGTGGTTGTGTTGTGTGTCTGGTGCGTGGCCTCCTTTGTCACGCTCAGGGTGAAATGTGTCTTTCTCTGTGTTGTGTGTTGTGTTACGTACTGTGTTCTGGGTTGTGTGTGCTGTGTACATGCTTTCCTGTGTGTTACGTATGGGGAAGGTGTTGGGTTGTCTGGGTATTTTGGGCATTGTGTGTGATGTTAATTGTGTGGTGTGTGTGATGTGCGTGTGTGCTTATTGTGTGTGTGATGTGTGTATTGGGTTGTGTTGACAGTGTGTGGTTCTGAGTGTGCTCTATATGGTATGCTTTTGGTTGTGTGTGTTATGTGTCGTGTGTTGAGTGCATGTCGTGTGCGTTCCTGGCGGTTGTGGGTGGTTCTGTATGAGTTGCGGGTGTTTTGTGTGTGTGACTGTGATTTGTGTGTGGCTGTGTTAGAGAGGTTGTGTGTGTGTTTGGCGGCTTGAGCTATGCGCATGAGGGGAGACATGTTGACTGTGTGGTTGTGCTTGCTTTGGGTGTCTCATGGAGTGTGCAGTATGTACCTGTGCAAAGACTTTCATGTGTATTGTGAGCAGTTTTGTGCCTTTGAGTATGTGCTGTGTCTCGGGTCTGTTGTGTGCTTCTGTGTTGTGCTCCTGTGTGAGGATATATGTGTGGTGTGTCTGCTTGGTTGTGTGTGTTGCGTGTAATGCACCAAGTGTGTCCTACGTGTGATCTTTGTTTTTTTGGGTGTGTTTTGCCTTTGTTTAATGTGTGCTGTGTGTCTTTTGCGTTGGTGAATGTGATTTCCGTGTAATTGTGTTTGAGTGGATTTGTGTGCGTTTGTTTGTTATGTGTGTGATGTCAGATGTGTTGTCTGTGTTTGGTTGTGCTTGTTTAGTGTTCCTCGTTGTGTGTGCTGTGTATACTCTCTCAAATGTGGTTTCTGTGTCTTGTGGGCTATTATGTGCTTTGTTGTGTCTGCTGTGTGTCCTGTGACTTTTGTTTTGTTACTGTATGGGTTTTGTGCACGTGTGCTTTGCGTACTGCTTTCCAAGGTGGATACGTGCGTGGGGTGTCTGTGTGTGACTGTGCACGTGGTGTGTCGTGTGTGACATGTGCGCTATGGGCTGTGATGTGTAGCGTGTGAAATGTGTGTTTTGTGTGTCTGTCGGGTTTGTTGTGTGTCTGGGGTCTGCCAGATTTGTTGGTCTATGGTAGTGATTTGTGGTGTTTGTTTTGTGTTTCTGTGTGTATTCTGTTGTGCCATGCGCTGTGCCATGTGTTCTTGAGTGTTTTGTGTTGTGTTGTATGTGATCTGTGCGTCTTGTTTGTTTTCTGTGTGTTGTGTACGAAATGTGCGTAGTATGGGTTACTTACTGCTTGTTGATCGCCTTGTGCTCTGCGTTTTGATCTGGGGCATGTTATGTGTGATATGTGCAGTTTTGATCTTTGTGTTGTGTGAATTGGGTGGATCCTGTGGTGTTGTATATTTTGCCTTTCGATGAGCTTTCTGTTGGTGGTTGTGTTGTGTGTCTGGTGCGTGGCCTCCTTTGTCACGCTCAGGGTGAAATGTGTCTTTCTCTGTGTTGTGTGTTGTGTTACGTACTGTGTTCTGGGTTGTGTGTGCTGTGTACATGCTTTCCTGTGTGTTACGTATGGGGAAGGTGTTGGTTGGTCTGGGTATTTTGGGCATTGTGTGTGATGTTAATTGTGTGGTGTGTGTGATGTGCTTGTGTGCTTATTGTGTGTGTGTTGTGTGTATTGGGTTGTGCCGAGAGTGTGTGGTTCTGAGTGTGCTCTATATGGTATGTTTGTGGTTGTGTGTGTTATGTGTCATGCGTTGAGTGCATGTCGTGTGCGTTCTTGGCGGTTGTGGGTGGTTCTGTATGTGCTGTGGGTGTTTTGTGTGTGTGACTGTGATTTGTGTGTGGCTGTGTTAGAGAAGTTGTGTGTGTGTTTGGCGGCTTGAGCTATGCGCATGAGGGGAGACATGTTGACTGTGTGGTTGTGCTTGCTTTGGGTGTCTCATGGAGTGTGCAGTATGTACCTGTGCAAAGACTTTCATGTGTATTGTGAGCAGTTTTGTGCCTTGAAGTATGTGCTGTGAGTCTCGGGTCTGTTGTGTGCTTCTGTGCTGTGCTCCTGTGTGAGGATATATGTGTGGTGTGTCTGCTTGGTTGTGTGTGTTGCGTGTAATGCACCAAGTGTGCGCTAAGTGTGATCTTTGTTTTTTTGTGTGTATTTTGCCTTGGTTTTATGTGTGCTGTGTGTCTTTTGCGTGGGTGAATGTGATTTCCGTGTGATTGTGTTTGAGTGGATTTGTGTGCGTTTGTTTGTTAAGTGTGTGATGTGAGATGTGTTGTCTGTGTGTGGTTGTGCTTGTTTAGTGTGCCTCGTTGTGTGTGCTCTGTATACTCTCTCAAATGTGGTTTCTGTGTCTTGTGAGCTATTATGTGCTTTGTTGTGTCTGTGTGTGTCCTGTGACTTTTGTTTTGTTACTGTATGGGTTTTGTGCACGTGTGCTTTGCATAGTGCTTTCCTGGGTGGATACGTGCATGGGGTGTCTGTGTGTGACTGTGCACGTGGTGTGTCGTGTGTGACATGTGCGCTATGGGCTGTGATGTGTAGCGTGTGAAATGTGTGTTTTGTGTGTCTGTCGGGTTTGTTGTGTGTCTGGGGTCTGCCAGATTTGTTGGTCTATGGTAGTGATTTGTGGTGTTTGTTTTGTGTTTCTGTGTGTATTCTATTGTGCCATGTGCTGTGCCATGTGTTCTTCAGTGTTTTGTGTTGTGTTGTATGTGATCTGTGCGTCTTGTTTGTTTTCTGTGTGTTGTGTACGAAATGTGCGTAGTATGGGTTACTTACTGCTTGTTGATCGCCTTGTGCTCTGCGTTTTGATCTGGGGCATGTTATGTGTGATATGTGCAGGTTTGATCTTTGTGTTGTGTGAATTGGGTGGATCCTGTGGTGTTGTATATTTTGCCTTTCGATGAGCTTTCTGTTGGTGGTTGTGTTGTGTGTCTGGTGCGTGGCCTCCTTTGTCACGCTCAGGGTGAAATGTGTCTTTCTCTGTGTTGTGTGTTGTGTTACGTACTGTGTTCTGGGTTGTGTGTGCTGTGTACATGCTTTCCTGTGTGTTACGTATGGGGAAGGTGTTGGGTTGTCTGGGTATTTTGGGCATTGTGTGTGATGTTAATTGTGTGGTGTGTGTGATGTGCGTGTGTGCTTATTGTGTGTGTGATGTGTGTATTGGGTTGTGTTGACAGTGTGTGGTTCTGAGTGTGCTCTATATGGTATGCTTTTGGTTGTGTGTGTTATGTGTCGTGTGTTGAGTGCATGTCGTGTGCGTTCCTGGCGGTTGTGGGTGGTTCTGTATGAGTTGCGGGTGTTTTGTGTGTGTGACTGTGATTTGTGTGTGGCTGTGTTAGAGAGGTTGTGTGTGTGTTTGGCGGCTTGAGCTATGCGCATGAGGGGAGACATGTTGACTGTGTGGTTGTGCTTGCTTTGGGTGTCTCATGGAGTGTGCAGTATGTACCTGTGCAAAGACTTTCATGTGTATTGTGAGCAGTTTTGTGCCTTTGAGTATGTGCTGTGTCTCGGGTCTGTTGTGTGCTTCTGTGTTGTGCTCCTGTGTGAGGATATATGTGTGGTGTGTCTGCTTGGTTGTGTGTGTTGCGTGTAATGCACCAAGTGTGTCCTACGTGTGATCTTTGTTTTTTTGGGTGTGTTTTGCCTTTGTTTAATGTGTGCTGTGTGTCTTTTGCGTGGGTGAATGTGATTTCCGTGTGATTGTGTTTGAGTGGATTTGTGTGCGTTTGTTTGTTATGTGTGTGATGTCAGATGTGTTGTCTGTGTTTGGTTGTGCTTGTTTAGTGTTCCTCGTTGTGTGTGCTGTGTATACTCTCTCAAATGTGGTTTCTGTGTCTTGTGGGCTATTATGTGCTTTGTTGTGTCTGCTGTGTGTCCTGTGACTTTTGTTTTGTTACTGTATGGGTTTTGTGCACGTGTGCTTTGCGTACTGCTTTCCAAGGTGGATACGTGCGTGGGGTGTCTGTGTGTGACTGTGCACGTGGTGTGTCGTGTGTGACATGTGCGCTATGGGCTGTGATGTGTAGCGTGTGAAATGTGTGTTTTGTGTGTCTGTCGGGTTTGTTGTGTGTCTGGGGTCTGCCAGATTTGTTGGTCTATGGTAGTGATTTGTGGTGTTTGTTTTGTGTTTCTGTGTGTATTCTGTTGTGCCATGCGCTGTGCCATGTGTTCTTGAGTGTTTTGTGTTGTGTTGTATGTGATCTGTGCGTCTTGTTTGTTTTCTGTGTGTTGTGTACGAAATGTGCGTAGTATGGGTTACTTACTGCTTGTTGATCGCCTTGTGCTCTGCGTTTTGATCTGTTGCATGTTATGTGTGATATGTGCAGGTTTGATCTTTGTGTTGTGTGAATTGGGTGGATCCTGTGGTGTTGTATATTTTGCCTTTCGATGAGCTTTCTGTTGGTGGTTGTGTTGTGTGTCTGGTGCGTGGCCTCCTTTGTCACGCTCAGGGTGAAATGTGTCTTTCTCTGTGTTGTGTGTTGTGTTACGTACTGTGTTCTGGGTTGTGTGTGCTGTGTACATGCTTTCCTGTGTGTTACGTATGGGGATGGTGTTGGGTTGTCTGGGTATTTTGGGCATTGTGTGTGATGTTAATTGTGTGGTGTGTGTGATGTGCTTGTGTGCTTAATGTGTGTGTGTTGTGTGTATTGGGTTGTGCCGAGAGTGTGTGGTTCTGAGTGTGCTCTATATGGTATGTTTGTGGTTGTGTGTGTTATGTGTCATGCGTTGAGTGCATGTCGTGTGCGTTCTTGGCGGTTGTGGGTGGTTCTGTATGTGCTGTGGGTGTTTTGTGTGTGTGACTGTGATTTGTGTGTGGCTGTGTTAGAGAAGTTGTGTGTGTGTTTGGCGGCTTGAGCTATGCGCATGAGGGGAGACATGTTGACTGTGTGGTTGTGCTTGCTTTGGGTGTCTCATGGAGTGTGCAGTATGTACCTGTGCAAAGACTTTCATGTGTATTGTGAGCAGTTTTGTGCCTTGAAGTATGTGCTGTGAGTCTCGGGTCTGTTGTGTGCTTCTGTGCTGTGCTCCTGTGTGAGGATATATGTGTGGTGTGTCTGCTTGGTTGTGTGTGTTGCGTGTAATGCACCAAGTGTGCGCTAAGTGTGATCTTTGTTTTTTTGTGTGTATTTTGCCTTGGTTTTATGTGTGCTGTGTGTCTTTTGCGTGGGTGAATGTGATTTCCGTGTGATTGTGTTTGAGTGGATTTGTGTGCGTTTGTTTGTTAAGTGTGTGATGTGAGATGTGTTGTCTGTGTGTGGTTGTGCTTGTTTAGTGTGCCTCGTTGTGTGTGCTCTGTATACTCTCTCAAATGTGGTTTCTGTGTCTTGTGAGCTATTATGTGCTTTGTTGTGTCTGTGTGTGTCCTGTGACTTTTGTTTTGTTACTGTATGGGTTTTGTGCACGTGTGCTTTGCATAGTGCTTTCCTGGGTGGATACGTGCATGGGGTGTCTGTGTGTGACTGTGCACGTGGTGTGTCGTGTGTGACATGTGCGCTATGGGCTGTGATGTGTAGCGTGTGAAATGTGTGTTTTGTGTGTCTGTCGGGTTTGTTGTGTGTCTGGGGTCTGCCAGATTTGTTGGTCTATGGTAGTGATTTGTGGTGTTTGTTTTGTGTTTCTGTGTGTATTCTGTTGTGCCATGTGCTGTGCCATGTGTTCTTCAGTGTTTTGTGTTGTGTTGTATGTGATCTGTGCGTCTTGTTTGTTTTCTGTGTGTTGTGTACGAAATGTGCGTAGTATGGGTTACTTACTGCTTGTTGATCGCCTTGTGCTCTGCGTTTTGATCTGGGGCATGTTATGTGTGATATGTGCAGGTTTGATCTTTGTGTTGTGTGAATTGGGTGGATCCTGTGGTGTTGTATATTTTGCCTTTCGATGAGCTTTCTGTTGGTGGTTGTGTTGTGTGTCTGGTGCGTGGCCTCCTTTGTCACGCTCAGGGTGAAATGTGTCTTTCTCTGTGTTGTGTGTTGTGTTACGTACTGTGTTCTGGGTTGTGTGTGCTGTGTACATGCTTTCCTGTGTGTTACGTATGGGGAAGGTGTTGGTTGGTCTGGGTATTTTGGGCATTGTGTGTGATGTTAATTGTGTGGTGTGTGTGATGTGCTTGTGTGCTTATTGTGTGTGTGTTGTGTGTATTGGGTTGTGCTGACAGTGTGTGGTTCTGAGTGTGCTCTATATGGTATGTTTGTGGTTGTGTGTGTTATGTGTCGTTTATTGAATGCATGTCGTGTGCGTTCTTGGGGGTTGTATGGTTCTGTATGAGTTGTGGGTGTTTTGTGTGTGTGACTGTGATTTGTGTGTGGCTGTGTTAGAGAGGTTGTGTGTGTGTTTGGCGGCTTGAGCTATGCGCATGAGGGGAGACATGTTGACTGTGTGGTTGTGCTTGCTTTGTGTGTCTCATGGAGGGTGCAGTATGTACCTGTGCAAAGACTTTCATGTGTATTGTGAGCAGTTTTGTGCCTTGAAGTATGTGCTGTGAGTGTCCGGTCTGTTGTGTGCTTCTGTGTTGTGCTCCTGTGTGAGGATATATGTGTGGTGTGTCTGCTTGGTTGTGTGTGTTGCGTGTAATGCACCAAGTGTGTGCTAAGTGTGATCTTTGTTTTTTTGTGTGTGTTTTGCCTTTGTTTAATGTGTGCTGTGTGTCTTTTGCGTGGGTGAATGTGATTTCCGTCTGATTGTGTTTGAGTGGATTTGTGTGCGTTTGTTTGTTATGTGTGTGATGTCAGATGTGTTGTCTGTGTTTGGTTGTGCTTGTTTAGTGTTCCTCGTTGTGTGTGCTGTGTATACTCTCTCAAATGTGGTTTCTGTGTCTTGTGGGCTATTAGGTGCTTTGTTGTGTCTGCTGTGTGTCCTGTGACTTTTGTTTTGTTACTGTATGGGTTTTGTGCACGTGTGCTTTACGTAGTGCTTTCCTGGGTGGATACGTGCGTGGGGTGTCTGTGTGTGACTGTGCACGTGGTGTGTCGTGTGTGACGTGTGCGCTACGGGCTGTGATGTGTAGCGTGTGAAATGTGTGTTTTGTGTGTCTGTCGGGTTTGTTGTGTGTCTGGGGTGCTGCCAGAGTTGGTCTATGGTAGTGATTTGTGGTGTTTGTTTGTGTTTCTGTGTGTATTCTGTGGTGCCATGCGGTGTGCCATGTGTTCTTGAGTGTTTTGTGTTGTGTTGTAAGTGATCTGTGCGTCTTGTTTGTTTTCTGTGTGTTGTGTACGAAATGTGCGTGGTATGGGTTATTTACAGCTTGTTGATCGCCTTGTGCTCTGCGTTTTGATCTGGGTCATGTCATGTGTGATATGTGCAGTTTTGAGCTTTGTGTTGTGTGAATTGAGTGGATCCTGTGGTGTTGTATATTTTGCCTTTCGATGAGCTTTCTGTTGGTGGTTGTGTTGTGTGTCTGGTGCGTGGCCTCCTTTGTCACGCTCAGGGTGAAATGTGTCTTTCTCTGTGTTGTGTGTTGTGTTACGTACTGTGTTCTGGGTTGTGTGTGCTGTGTACATGCTTTCCTGTGTGTTACGTATGGGGAAGGTGTTGGGTTGTCTGGGTATTTTGGGCATTGTGTGTGATGTTAATTGTGTGGTGTGTGTGATGTGCGTGTGTGCTTATTGTGTGTGTGATGTGTGTATTGGGTTGTGTTGACAGTGTGTGGTTCTGAGTGTGCTCTATATGGTATGCTTTTGGTTGTGTGTGTTATGTGTCGTGTGTTGAGTGCATGTCGTGTGCGTTCCTGGCGGTTGTGGGTGGTTCTGTATGAGTTGCGGGTGTTTTGTGTGTGTGACTGTGATTTGTGTGTGGCTGTGTTAGAGAGGTTGTGTGTGTGTTTGGCGGCTTGAGCTATGCGCATGAGGGGAGACATGTTGACTGTGTGGTTGTGCTTGCTTTGGGTGTCTCATGGAGTGTGCAGTATGTACCTGTGCAAAGACTTTCATGTGTATTGTGAGCAGTTTTGTGCCTTTGAGTATGTGCTGTGTCTCGGGTCTGTTGTGTGCTTCTGTGTTGTGCTCCTGTGTGAGGATATATGTGTGGTGTGTCTGCTTGGTTGTGTGTGTTGCGTGTAATGCACCAAGTGTGTCCTACGTGTGATCTTTGTTTTTTTGGGTGTGTTTTGCCTTTGTTTAATGTGTGCTGTGTGTCTTTTGCGTGGGTGAATGTGATTTCCGTCTGATTGTGTTTGAGTGGATTTGTGTGCGTTTGTTTGTTATGTGTGTGATGTCAGATGTGTTGTCTGTGTTTGGTTGTGCTTGTTTAGTGTTCCTCGTTGTGTGTGCTGTGTATACTCTCTCAAATGTGGTTTCTGTGTCTTGTGGGCTATTATGTGCTTTGTTGTGTCTGCTGTGTGTCCTGTGACTTTTGTTTTGTTACTGTATGGGTTTTGTGCACGTGTGCTTTGCGTACTGCTTTCCAAGGTGGATACGTGCGTGGGGTGTCTGTGTGTGACTGTGCACGTGGTGTGTCGTGTGTGACATGTGCGCTATGGGCTGTGATGTGTAGCGTGTGAAATGTGTGTTTTGTGTGTCTGTCGGGTTTGTTGTGTGTCTGGGGTCTGCCAGATTTGTTGGTCTATGGTAGTGATTTGTGGTGTTTGTTTTGTGTTTCTGTGTGTATTCTGTTGTGCCATGCGCTGTGCCATGTGTTCTTGAGTGTTTTGTGTTGTGTTGTATGTGATCTGTGCGTCTTGTTTGTTTTCTGTGTGTTGTGTACGAAATGTGCGTAGTATGGGTTACTTACTGCTTGTTGATCGCCTTGTGCTCTGCGTTTTGATCTGGGGCATGTTATGTGTGATATGTGCAGGTTTGATCTTTGTGTTGTGTGAATTGGGTGGATCCTGTGGTGTTATATATTTTGCCTTTCGATGAGCTTTCTGTTGGTGGTTGTGTTGTGTGTCTGGTGCGTGGCCTCCTTTGTCACGCTCAGAGTGAAATGTGTCTTTCTCTGTGTTGTGTGTTGTGTTACGTACTGTGTTCTGGGTTGTGTGTGCTGTGTACATGCTTTCCTGTGTGTTACGTATGGGGAAGGTGTTGGGTTGTCTGGGTATTTTGGGCATTGTGTGTGATGTTAATTGTGTGGTGTGTGTGATGTGCGTGTGTGCTTATTGTGTGTGTGATGTGTGTATTGGGTTGTGTTGACAGTGTGTGGTTCTGAGTGTGCTCTATATGGTATGCTTTTGGTTGTGTGTGTTATGTGTCGTGTGTTGAGTGCATGTCGTGTGCGTTCCTGGCGGTTGTGGGTGGTTCTGTATGAGTTGCGGGTGTTTTGTGTGTGTGACTGTGATTTGTGTGTGGCTGTGTTAGAGAGGTTGTGTGTGTGTTTGGCGGCTTGAGCTATGCGCATGAGGGGAGACATGTTGACTGTGTGGTTGTGCTTGCTTTGGGTGTCTCATGGAGTGTGCAGTATGTACCTGTGCAAAGACTTTCATGTGTATTGTGAGCAGTTTTGTGCCTTTGAGTATGTGCTGTGTCTCGGGTCTGTTGTGTGCTTCTGTGTTGTGCTCCTGTGTGAGGATATATGTGTGGTGTGTCTGCTTGGTTGTGTGTGTTGCGTGTAATGCACCAAGTATGTCCTACGTGTGATCTTTGTTTTTTTGGGTGTGTTTTGCCTTTGTTTAATGTGTGCTGTGTGTCTTTTGCGTGGGTGAATGTGATTTCCGTGTGATTGTGTTTGAGTGGATTTGTGTGCGTTTGTTTGTTATGTGTGTGATGTCAGATGTGTTGTCTGTGTTTGGTTGTGCTTGTTTAGTGTTCCTCGTTGTGTGTGCTGTGTATACTCTCTCAAATGTGGTTTCTGTGTCTTGTGGGCTATTATGTGCTTTGTTGTGTCTGCTGTGTGTCCTGTGACTTTTGTTTTGTTACTGTATGGGTTTTGTGCACGTGTGCTTTGCGTACTGCTTTCCAAGGTGGATACGTGCGTGGGGTGTCTGTGTGTGACTGTGCACGTGGTGTGTCGTGTGTGACATGTGCGCTATGGGCTGTGATGTGTAGCGTGTGAAATGTGTGTTTTGTGTGTCTGTCGGGTTTGTTGTGTGTCTGGGGTCTGCCAGATTTGTTGGTCTATGGTAGTGATTTGTGGTGTTTGTTTTGTGTTTCTGTGTGTATTCTGTTGTGCCATGCGCTGTGCCATGTGTTCTTGAGTGTTTTGTGTTGTGTTGTATGTGATCTGTGCGTCTTGTTTGTTTTCTGTGTGTTGTGTACGAAATGTGCGTAGTATGGGTTACTTACTGCTTGTTGATCGCCTTGTGCTCTGCGTTTTGATCTGGGGCATGTTATGTGTGATATGTGCAGGTTTGATCTTTGTGTTGTGTGAATTGGGTGGATCCTGTGGTGTTGTATATTTTGCCTTTCGATGAGCTTTCTGTTGGTGGTTGTGTTGTGTGTCTGGTGCGTGGCCTCCTTTGTCACGCTCAGGGTGAAATGTGTCTTTCTCTGTGTTGTGTGTTGTGTTACGTACTGTGTTCTGGGTTGTGTGTGCTGTGTACATGCTTTCCTGTGTGTTACGTATGGGGAAGGTGTTGGGTTGTCTGGGTATTTTGGGCATTGTGTGTGATGTTAATTGTGTGGTGTGTGTGATGTGCGTGTGTGCTTATTGTGTGTGTGATGTGTGTATTGGGTTGTGTTGACAGTGTGTGGTTCTGAGTGTGCTCTATATGGTATGCTTTTGGTTGTGTGTGTTATGTGTCGTGTGTTGAGTGCATGTCGTGTGCGTTCCTGGCGGTTGTGGGTGGTTCTGTATGAGTTGCGGGTGTTTTGTGTGTGTGACTGTGATTTGTGTGTGGCTGTGTTAGAGAGGTTGTGTGTGTGTTTGGCGGCTTGAGCTATGCGCATGAGGGGAGACATGTTGACTGTGTGGTTGTGCTTGCTTTGGGTGTCTCATGGAGTGTGCAGTATGTACCTGTGCAAAGACTTTCATGTGTATTGTGAGCAGTTTTGTGCCTTTGAGTATGTGCTGTGTCTCGGGTCTGTTGTGTGCTTCTGTGTTGTGCTCCTGTGTGAGGATATATGTGTGGTGTGTCTGCTTGGTTGTGTGTGTTGCGTGTAATGCACCAAGTGTGTCCTACGTGTGATCTTTGTTTTTTTGGGTGTGTTTTGCCTTTGTTTAATGTGTGCTGTGTGTCTTTTGCGTTGGTGAATGTGATTTCCGTGTAATTGTGTTTGAGTGGATTTGTGTGCGTTTGTTTGTTATGTGTGTGATGTCAGATGTGTTGTCTGTGTTTGGTTGTGCTTGTTTAGTGTTCCTCGTTGTGTGTGCTGTGTATACTCTCTCAAATGTGGTTTCTGTGTCTTGTGGGCTATTATGTGCTTTGTTGTGTCTGCTGTGTGTCCTGTGACTTTTGTTTTGTTACTGTATGGGTTTTGTGCACGTGTGCTTTGCGTACTGCTTTCCAAGGTGGATACGTGCGTGGGGTGTCTGTGTGTGACTGTGCACGTGGTGTGTCGTGTGTGACATGTGCGCTATGGGCTGTGATGTGTAGCGTGTGAAATGTGTGTTTTGTGTGTCTGTCGGGTTTGTTGTGTGTCTGGGGTCTGCCAGATTTGTTGGTCTATGGTAGTGATTTGTGGTGTTTGTTTTGTGTTTCTGTGTGTATTCTGTTGTGCCATGCGCTGTGCCATGTGTTCTTGAGTGTTTTGTGTTGTGTTGTATGTGATCTGTGCGTCTTGTTTGTTTTCTGTGTGTTGTGTACGAAATGTGCGTAGTATGGGTTACTTACTGCTTGTTGATCGCCTTGTGCTCTGCGTTTTGATCTGGGGCATGTTATGTGTGATATGTGCAGGTTTGATCTTTGTGTTGTGTGAATTGGGTGGATCCTGTGGTGTTGTATATTTTGCCTTTCGATGAGCTTTCTGTTGGTGGTTGTGTTGTGTGTCTGGTGCGTGGCCTCCTTTGTCACGCTCAGGGTGAAATGTGTCTTTCTCTGTGTTGTGTGTTGTGTTACGTACTGTGTTCTGGGTTGTGTGTGCTGTGTACATGCTTTCCTGTGTGTTACGTATGGGGAAGGTGTTGGTTGGTCTGGGTATTTTGGGCATTGTGTGTGATGTTAATTGTGTGGTGTGTGTGATGTGCTTGTGTGCTTATTGTGTGTGTGTTGTGTGTATTGGGTTGTGCCGAGAGTGTGTGGTTCTGAGTGTGCTCTATATGGTATGTTTGTGGTTGTGTGTGTTATGTGTCATGCGTTGAGTGCATGTCGTGTGCGTTCTTGGCGGTTGTGGGTGGTTCTGTATGTGCTGTGGGTGTTTTGTGTGTGTGACTGTGATTTGTGTGTGGCTGTGTTAGAGAAGTTGTGTGTGTGTTTGGCGGCTTGAGCTATGCGCATGAGGGGAGACATGTTGACTGTGTGGTTGTGCTTGCTTTGGGTGTCTCATGGAGTGTGCAGTATGTACCTGTGCAAAGACTTTCATGTGTATTGTGAGCAGTTTTGTGCCTTGAAGTATGTGCTGTGAGTCTCGGGTCTGTTGTGTGCTTCTGTGCTGTGCTCCTGTGTGAGGATATATGTGTGGTGTGTCTGCTTGGTTGTGTGTGTTGCGTGTAATGCACCAAGTGTGCGCTAAGTGTGATCTTTGTTTTTTTGTGTGTATTTTGCCTTGGTTTTATGTGTGCTGTGTGTCTTTTGCGTGGGTGAATGTGATTTCCGTGTGATTGTGTTTGAGTGGATTTGTGTGCGTTTGTTTGTTAAGTGTGTGATGTGAGATGTGTTGTCTGTGTGTGGTTGTGCTTGTTTAGTGTGCCTCGTTGTGTGTGCTCTGTATACTCTCTCAAATGTGGTTTCTGTGTCTTGTGAGCTATTATGTGCTTTGTTGTGTCTGTGTGTGTCCTGTGACTTTTGTTTTGTTACTGTATGGGTTTTGTGCACGTGTGCTTTGCATAGTGCTTTCCTGGGTGGATACGTGCATGGGGTGTCTGTGTGTGACTGTGCACGTGGTGTGTCGTGTGTGACATGTGCGCTATGGGCTGTGATGTGTAGCGTGTGAAATGTGTGTTTTGTGTGTCTGTCGGGTTTGTTGTGTGTCTGGGGTCTGCCAGATTTGTTGGTCTATGGTAGTGATTTGTGGTGTTTGTTTTGTGTTTCTGTGTGTATTCTATTGTGCCATGTGCTGTGCCATGTGTTCTTCAGTGTTTTGTGTTGTGTTGTATGTGATCTGTGCGTCTTGTTTGTTTTCTGTGTGTTGTGTACGAAATGTGCGTAGTATGGGTTACTTACTGCTTGTTGATCGCCTTGTGCTCTGCGTTTTGATCTGGGGCATGTTATGTGTGATATGTGCAGGTTTGATCTTTGTGTTGTGTGAATTGGGTGGATCCTGTGGTGTTGTATATTTTGCCTTTCGATGAGCTTTCTGTTGGTGGTTGTGTTGTGTGTCTGGTGCGTGGCCTCCTTTGTCACGCTCAGGGTGAAATGTGTCTTTCTCTGTGTTGTGTGTTGTGTTACGTACTGTGTTCTGGGTTGTGTGTGCTGTGTACATGCTTTCCTGTGTGTTACGTATGGGGAAGGTGTTGGGTTGTCTGGGTATTTTGGGCATTGTGTGTGATGTTAATTGTGTGGTGTGTGTGATGTGCGTGTGTGCTTATTGTGTGTGTGATGTGTGTATTGGGTTGTGTTGACAGTGTGTGGTTCTGAGTGTGCTCTATATGGTATGCTTTTGGTTGTGTGTGTTATGTGTCGTGTGTTGAGTGCATGTCGTGTGCGTTCCTGGCGGTTGTGGGTGGTTCTGTATGAGTTGCGGGTGTTTTGTGTGTGTGACTGTGATTTGTGTGTGGCTGTGTTAGAGAGGTTGTGTGTGTGTTTGGCGGCTTGAGCTATGCGCATGAGGGGAGACATGTTGACTGTGTGGTTGTGCTTGCTTTGGGTGTCTCATGGAGTGTGCAGTATGTACCTGTGCAAAGACTTTCATGTGTATTGTGAGCAGTTTTGTGCCTTTGAGTATGTGCTGTGTCTCGGGTCTGTTGTGTGCTTCTGTGTTGTGCTCCTGTGTGAGGATATATGTGTGGTGTGTCTGCTTGGTTGTGTGTGTTGCGTGTAATGCACCAAGTGTGTCCTACGTGTGATCTTTGTTTTTTTGGGTGTGTTTTGCCTTTGTTTAATGTGTGCTGTGTGTCTTTTGCGTGGGTGAATGTGATTTCCGTGTGATTGTGTTTGAGTGGATTTGTGTGCGTTTGTTTGTTATGTGTGTGATGTCAGATGTGTTGTCTGTGTTTGGTTGTGCTTGTTTAGTGTTCCTCGTTGTGTGTGCTGTGTATACTCTCTCAAATGTGGTTTCTGTGTCTTGTGGGCTATTATGTGCTTTGTTGTGTCTGCTGTGTGTCCTGTGACTTTTGTTTTGTTACTGTATGGGTTTTGTGCACGTGTGCTTTGCGTACTGCTTTCCAAGGTGGATACGTGCGTGGGGTGTCTGTGTGTGACTGTGCACGTGGTGTGTCGTGTGTGACATGTGCGCTATGGGCTGTGATGTGTAGCGTGTGAAATGTGTGTTTTGTGTGTCTGTCGGGTTTGTTGTGTGTCTGGGGTCTGCCAGATTTGTTGGTCTATGGTAGTGATTTGTGGTGTTTGTTTTGTGTTTCTGTGTGTATTCTGTTGTGCCATGCGCTGTGCCATGTGTTCTTGAGTGTTTTGTGTTGTGTTGTATGTGATCTGTGCGTCTTGTTTGTTTTCTGTGTGTTGTGTACGAAATGTGCGTAGTATGGGTTACTTACTGCTTGTTGATCGCCTTGTGCTCTGCGTTTTGATCTGGGGCATGTTATGTGTGATATGTGCAGGTTTGATCTTTGTGTTGTGTGAATTGGGTGGATCCTGTGGTGTTGTATATTTTGCCTTTCGATGAGCTTTCTGTTGGTGGTTGTGTTGTGTGTCTGGTGCGTGGCCTCCTTTGTCACGCTCAGGGTGAAATGTGTCTTTCTCTGTGTTGTGTGTTGTGTTACGTACTGTGTTCTGGGTTGTGTGTGCTGTGTACATGCTTTCCTGTGTGTTACGTATGGGGATGGTGTTGGGTTGTCTGGGTATTTTGGGCATTGTGTGTGATGTTAATTGTGTGGTGTGTGTGATGTGCTTGTGTGCTTAATGTGTGTGTGTTGTGTGTATTGGGTTGTGCCGAGAGTGTGTGGTTCTGAGTGTGCTCTATATGGTATGTTTGTGGTTGTGTGTGTTATGTGTCATGCGTTGAGTGCATGTCGTGTGCGTTCTTGGCGGTTGTGGGTGGTTCTGTATGTGCTGTGGGTGTTTTGTGTGTGTGACTGTGATTTGTGTGTGGCTGTGTTAGAGAAGTTGTGTGTGTGTTTGGCGGCTTGAGCTATGCGCATGAGGGGAGACATGTTGACTGTGTGGTTGTGCTTGCTTTGGGTGTCTCATGGAGTGTGCAGTATGTACCTGTGCAAAGACTTTCATGTGTATTGTGAGCAGTTTTGTGCCTTGAAGTATGTGCTGTGAGTCTCGGGTCTGTTGTGTGCTTCTGTGCTGTGCTCCTGTGTGAGGATATATGTGTGGTGTGTCTGCTTGGTTGTGTGTGTTGCGTGTAATGCACCAAGTGTGCGCTAAGTGTGATCTTTGTTTTTTTGTGTGTATTTTGCCTTGGTTTTATGTGTGCTGTGTGTCTTTTGCGTATGTGAATGTGATTTCCGTGTGATTGTGTTTGAGTGGATTTGTGTGCGTTTGTTTGTTAAGTGTGTGATGTGAGATGTGTTGTCTGTGTGTGGTTGTGCTTGTTTAGTGTGCCTCGTTGTGTGTGCTCTGTATACTCTCTCAAATGTGGTTTCTGTGTCTTGTGAGCTATTATGTGCTTTGTTGTGTCTGTGTGTGTCCTGTGACTTTTGTTTTGTTACTGTATGGGTTTTGTGCACGTGTGCTTTGCATAGTGCTTTCCTGGGTGGATACGTGCATGGGGTGTCTGTGTGTGACTGTGCACGTGGTGTGTCGTGTGTGACATGTGCGCTATGGGCTGTGATGTGTAGCGTGTGAAATGTGTGTTTTGTGTGTCTGTCGGGTTTGTTGTGTGTCTGGGGTCTGCCAGATTTGTTGGTCTATGGTAGTGATTTGTGGTGTTTGTTTTGTGTTTCTGTGTGTATTCTGTTGTGCCATGTGCTGTGCCATGTGTTCTTCAGTGTTTTGTGTTGTGTTGTATGTGATCTGTGCGTCTTGTTTGTTTTCTGTGTGTTGTGTACGAAATGTGCGTAGTATGGGTTACTTACTGCTTGTTGATCGCCTTGTGCTCTGCGTTTTGATCTGGGGCATGTTATGTGTGATATGTGCAGGTTTGATCTTTGTGTTGTGTGAATTGGGTGGATCCTGTGGTGTTGTATATTTTGCCTTTCGATGAGCTTTCTGTTGGTGGTTGTGTTGTGTGTCTGGTGCGTGGCCTCCTTTGTCACGCTCAGGGTGAAATGTGTCTTTCTCTGTGTTGTGTGTTGTGTTACGTACTGTGTTCTGGGTTGTGTGTGCTGTGTACATGCTTTCCTGTGTGTTACGTATGGGGAAGGTGTTGGTTGGTCTGGGTATTTTGGGCATTGTGTGTGATGTTAATTGTGTGGTGTGTGTGATGTGCTTGTGTGCTTATTGTGTGTGTGTTGTGTGTATTGGGTTGTGCTGACAGTGTGTGGTTCTGAGTGTGCTCTATATGGTATGTTTGTGGTTGTGTGTGTTATGTGTCGTTTATTGAATGCATGTCGTGTGCGTTCTTGGGGGTTGTATGGTTCTGTATGAGTTGTGGGTGTTTTGTGTGTGTGACTGTGATTTGTGTGTGGCTGTGTTAGAGAGGTTGTGTGTGTGTTTGGCGGCTTGAGCTATGCGCATGAGGGGAGACATGTTGACTGTGTGGTTGTGCTTGCTTTGTGTGTCTCATGGAGGGTGCAGTATGTACCTGTGCAAAGACTTTCATGTGTATTGTGAGCAGTTTTGTGCCTTGAAGTATGTGCTGTGAGTGTCCGGTCTGTTGTGTGCTTCTGTGTTGTGCTCCTGTGTGAGGATATATGTGTGGTGTGTCTGCTTGGTTGTGTGTGTTGCGTGTAATGCACCAAGTGTGTGCTAAGTGTGATCTTTGTTTTTTTGTGTGTGTTTTGCCTTTGTTTAATGTGTGCTGTGTGTCTTTTGCGTGGGTGAATGTGATTTCCGTCTGATTGTGTTTGAGTGGATTTGTGTGCGTTTGTTTGTTATGTGTGTGATGTCAGATGTGTTGTCTGTGTTTGGTTGTGCTTGTTTAGTGTTCCTCGTTGTGTGTGCTGTGTATACTCTCTCAAATGTGGTTTCTGTGTCTTGTGGGCTATTAGGTGCTTTGTTGTGTCTGCTGTGTGTCCTGTGACTTTTGTTTTGTTACTGTATGGGTTTTGTGCACGTGTGCTTTACGTAGTGCTTTCCTGGGTGGATACGTGCGTGGGGTGTCTGTGTGTGACTGTGCACGTGGTGTGTCGTGTGTGACGTGTGCGCTACGGGCTGTGATGTGTAGCGTGTGAAATGTGTGTTTTGTGTGTCTGTCGGGTTTGTTGTGTGTCTGGGGTGCTGCCAGAGTTGGTCTATGGTAGTGATTTGTGGTGTTTGTTTGTGTTTCTGTGTGTATTCTGTGGTGCCATGCGGTGTGCCATGTGTTCTTGAGTGTTTTGTGTTGTGTTGTAAGTGATCTGTGCGTCTTGTTTGTTTTCTGTGTGTTGTGTACGAAATGTGCGTGGTATGGGTTATTTACAGCTTGTTGATCGCCTTGTGCTCTGCGTTTTGATCTGGGTCATGTCATGTGTGATATGTGCAGTTTTGAGCTTTGTGTTGTGTGAATTGAGTGGATCCTGTGGTGTTGTATATTTTGCCTTTCGATGAGCTTTCTGTTGGTGGTTGTGTTGTGTGTCTGGTGCGTGGCCTCCTTTGTCACGCTCAGGGTGAAATGTGTCTTTCTCTGTGTTGTGTGTTGTGTTACGTACTGTGTTCTGGGTTGTGTGTGCTGTGTACATGCTTTCCTGTGTGTTACGTATGGGGAAGGTGTTGGGTTGTCTGGGTATTTTGGGCATTGTGTGTGATGTTAATTGTGTGGTGTGTGTGATGTGCGTGTGTGCTTATTGTGTGTGTGATGTGTGTATTGGGTTGTGTTGACAGTGTGTGGTTCTGAGTGTGCTCTATATGGTATGCTTTTGGTTGTGTGTGTTATGTGTCGTGTGTTGAGTGCATGTCGTGTGCGTTCCTGGCGGTTGTGGGTGGTTCTGTATGAGTTGCGGGTGTTTTGTGTGTGTGACTGTGATTTGTGTGTGGCTGTGTTAGAGAGGTTGTGTGTGTGTTTGGCGGCTTGAGCTATGCGCATGAGGGGAGACATGTTGACTGTGTGGTTGTGCTTGCTTTGGGTGTCTCATGGAGTGTGCAGTATGTACCTGTGCAAAGACTTTCATGTGTATTGTGAGCAGTTTTGTGCCTTTGAGTATGTGCTGTGTCTCGGGTCTGTTGTGTGCTTCTGTGTTGTGCTCCTGTGTGAGGATATATGTGTGGTGTGTCTGCTTGGTTGTGTGTGTTGCGTGTAATGCACCAAGTGTGTCCTACGTGTGATCTTTGTTTTTTTGGGTGTGTTTTGCCTTTGTTTAATGTGTGCTGTGTGTCTTTTGCGTGGGTGAATGTGATTTCCGTCTGATTGTGTTTGAGTGGATTTGTGTGCGTTTGTTTGTTATGTGTGTGATGTCAGATGTGTTGTCTGTGTTTGGTTGTGCTTGTTTAGTGTTCCTCGTTGTGTGTGCTGTGTATACTCTCTCAAATGTGGTTTCTGTGTCTTGTGGGCTATTATGTGCTTTGTTGTGTCTGCTGTGTGTCCTGTGACTTTTGTTTTGTTACTGTATGGGTTTTGTGCACGTGTGCTTTGCGTACTGCTTTCCAAGGTGGATACGTGCGTGGGGTGTCTGTGTGTGACTGTGCACGTGGTGTGTCGTGTGTGACATGTGCGCTATGGGCTGTGATGTGTAGCGTGTGAAATGTGTGTTTTGTGTGTCTGTCGGGTTTGTTGTGTGTCTGGGGTCTGCCAGATTTGTTGGTCTATGGTAGTGATTTGTGGTGTTTGTTTTGTGTTTCTGTGTGTATTCTGTTGTGCCATGCGCTGTGCCATGTGTTCTTGAGTGTTTTGTGTTGTGTTGTATGTGATCTGTGCGTCTTGTTTGTTTTCTGTGTGTTGTGTACGAAATGTGCGTAGTATGGGTTACTTACTGCTTGTTGATCGCCTTGTGCTCTGCGTTTTGATCTGGGGCATGTTATGTGTGATATGTGCAGGTTTGATCTTTGTGTTGTGTGAATTGGGTGGATCCTGTGGTGTTGTATATTTTGCCTTTCGATGAGCTTTCTGTTGGTGGTTGTGTTGTGTGTCTGGTGCGTGGCCTCCTTTGTCACGCTCAGGGTGAAATGTGTCTTTCTCTGTGTTGTGTGTTGTGTTACGTACTGTGTTCTGGGTTGTGTGTGCTGTGTACATGCTTTCCTGTGTGTTACGTATGGGGAAGGTGTTGGTTGGTCTGGGTATTTTGGGCATTGTGTGTGATGTTAATTGTGTGGTGTGTGTGATGTGCTTGTGTGCTTATTGTGTGTGTGTTGTGTGTATTGGGTTGTGCCGACAGTGTGTGGTTCTGAGTGTGCTCTATATGGTATGTTTGTGGTTGTGTGTGTTATGTGTCATGCGTTGAGTGCATGTCGTGTGCGTTCTTGGCGGTTGTGGGTGGTTCTGTATGTGCTGTGGGTGTTTTGTGTGTGTGACTGTGATTTGTGTGTGGCTGTGTTAGAGAAGTTGTGTGTGTGTTTGGCGGCTTGAGCTATGCGCATGAGGGGAGACATGTTGACTGTGTGGTTGTGCTTGCTTTGGGTGTCTCATGGAGTGTGCAGTATGTACCTGTGCAAAGACTTTCATGTGTATTGTGAGCAGTTTTGTGCCTTTGAGTATGTGCTGTGTCTCGGGTCTGTTGTGTGCTTCTGTGTTGTGCTCCTGTGTGAGGATATATGTGTGGTGTGTCTGCTTGGTTGTGTGTGTTGCGTGTAATGCACCAAGTGTGCGCTAAGTGTGATCTTTGTTTTTTTGTGTGTGTTTTGCCTTGGTTTTATGTGTGCTGTGTGTCTTTTGCGTGGGTGAATGTGATTTCCGTGTGATTGTGTTTGAGTGGATTTGTGTGCGTTTGTTTGTTAAGTGTGTGATGTGAGATGTGTTGTCTGTGTGTGGTTGTGCTTGTTTAGTGTGCCTCGTTGTGTGTGCTCTGTATACTCTCTCAAATGTGGTTTCTGTGTCTTGTGAGCTATTATGTGCTTTGTTGTGTCTGTGTGTGTCCTGTGACTTTTGTTTTGTTACTGTATGGGTTTTGTGCACGTGTGCTTTGCATAGTGCTTTCCTGGGTGGTACGTGCATGGGGTGTCTGTGTGTGACTGTGCACGTGGTGTGTCGTGTGTGACATGTGCGCTATGGGCTGTGATGTGTAGCGTGTGAAATGTGTGTTTTGTGTGTCTGTCGGGTTTGTTGTGTGTCTGGGGTCTGCCAGATTTGTTGGTCTATGGTAGTGATTTGTGGTGTTTGTTTTGTGTTTCTGTGTGTATTCTGTTGTGCCATGTGCTGTGCCATGTGTTCTTCAGTGTTTTGTGTTGTGTTGTATGTGATCTGTGCGTCTTGTTTGTTTTCTGTGTGTTGTGTACGAAATGTGCGTAGTATGGGTTACTTACTGCTTGTTGATCGCCTTGTGCTCTGCGTTTTGATCTGGGGCATGTTATGTGTGATATGTGCAGGTTTGATCTTTGTGTTGTGTGAATTGGGTGGATCCTGTGGTGTTGTATATTTTGCCTTTCGATGAGCTTTCTGTTGGTGGTTGTGTTGTGTGTCTGGTGCGTGGCCTCCTTTGTCACGCTCAGGGTGAAATGTGTCTTTCTCTGTGTTGTGTGTTGTGTTACGTACTGTGTTCTGGGTTGTGTGTGCTGTGTACATGCTTTCCTGTGTGTTACGTATGGGGAAGGTGTTGGTTGGTCTGGGTATTTTGGGCATTGTGTGTGATGTTAATTGTGTGGTGTGTGTGATGTGCTTGTGTGCTTATTGTGTGTGTGTTGTGTGTATTGGGTTGTGCTGACAGTGTGTGGTTCTGAGTGTGCTCTATATGGTATGTTTGTGGTTGTGTGTGTTATGTGTCGTTTGTTGAATGCATGTCGTGTGCGTTCTTGGGGGTTGTATGGTTCTGTATGAGTTGTGGGTGTTTTGTGTGTGTGACTGTGATTTGTGTGTGGCTGTGTTAGAGAGGTTGTGTGTGTGTTTGGCGGCTTGAGCTATGCGCATGAGGGGAGACATGTTGACTGTGTGGTTGTGCTTGCTTTGGGTGTCTCATGGAGGGTGCAGTATGTACCTGTGCAAAGACTTTCATGTGTATTGTGAGCAGTTTTGTGCCTTGAAGTATGTGCTGTGAGTGTCCGGTCTGTTGTGTGCTTCTGTGTTGTGCTCCTGTGTGAGGATATATGTGTGGTGTGTCTGCTTGGTTGTGTGTGTTGCGTGTAATGCACCAAGTGTGTGCTAAGTGTGATCTTTGTTTTTTTGTGTGTGTTTTGCCTTTGTTTAATGTGTGCTGTGTGTCTTTTGCGTGGGTGAATGTGATTTCCGTCTGATTGTGTTTGAGTGGATTTGTGTGCGTTTGCTTGTGTGTGATGTCAGATGTGTTGTCTGTGTTTGGTTGTGCTTGTTTAGTGTTCCTCGTTGTGTGTGCTGTGTATACTCTCTCAAATGTGGTTTCTGTGTCTTGTGGGCTATTATGTGCTTTGTTGTGTCTGCTGTGTGTCCTGTGACTTTTGTTTTGTTACTGTATGGGTTTTGTGCACGTGTGCTTTACGTAGTGCTTTCCTGGATGGATACGTGCTTGGGGTGTCTGTGTGTGACTGTGCACTTGGTGTGTCGTGTGTGACGTGTGCGCTACGGGCTGTGATGTGTAGCGTGTGAAATGTGTGTTTTGTGTGTCTGTCGGGTTTGTTGTGTGTCTGGGGTGCTGCCAGAGTTGTTGGTCTATGGTAGTGATTTGTGGTGTTTGTTTTGTGTTTCTGTGTGTATTCTGTTTTGCCATGTGGTGTGCCATGTGTTCTTGAGTGTTTTGTGTTGTGTTGTATGTGATCTGTGCGTCTTATTTGTTTTCTGTGTGTTGTGTACGAAATGTGCGTAGTATGGGTTACTTACTGCTTGTTGATCGCCTTGTGCTCTGCGTTTTGATCTGGGGCATGTTATTTGTGATATGTGCAGGTTTGATCTTTGTGTTGTGTGAATTGGGTGGATCCTGTGGTGTTGTATATTTTGCCTTTCGATGAGCTTTCTGTTGGTGGTTGTGTTGTGTGTCTGGTGCGTGGCCTCCTTTGTCACGCTCAGGGTGAAATGTGTCTTTCTCTGTGTTGTGTGTTGTGTTACGTACTGTGTTCTGGGTTGTGTGTGCTGTGTACATGCTTTCCTGTGTGTTACGTATGGGGAAGGTGTTGGTTGGTCTGGGTATTTTGGGCATTGTGTGTGATGTTAATTGTGTGGTGTGTGTGATGTGCTTGTGTGCTTATTGTGTGTGTGTTGTGTGTATTGGGTTGTGCTGACAGTGTGTGGTTCTGAGTGTGCTCTATATGGTATGTTTGTGGTTGTGTGTGTTATGTGTCGTTTGTTGAATGCATGTCGTGTGCGTTCTTGGGGGTTGTATGGTTCTGTATGAGTTGTGGGTGTTTTGTGTGTGTGACTGTGATTTGTGTGTGGCTGTGTTAGAGAGGTTGTGTGTGTGTTTGGCGGCTTGAGCTATGCGCATGAGGGGAGACATGTTGACTGTGTGGTTGTGCTTGCTTTGGGTGTCTCATGGAGGGTGCAGTATGTACCTGTGCAAAGACTTTCATGTGTATTGTGAGCAGTTTTGTGCCTTGAAGTATGTGCTGTGAGTGTCCGGTCTGTTGTGTGCTTCTGTGTTGTGCTCCTGTGTGAGGATATATGTGTGGTGTGTCTGCTTGGTTGTGTGTGTTGCGTGTAATGCACCAAGTGTGTGCTAAGTGTGATCTTTGTTTTTTTGTGTGTGTTTTGCCTTTGTTTAATGTGTGCTGTGTGTCTTTTGCGTGGGTGAATGTGATTTCCGTCTGATTGTGTTTGAGTGGATTTGTGTGCGTTTGTTTGTTATGTGTGTGATGTCAGATGTGTTGTCTGTGTTTGGTTGTGCTTGTTTAGTGTTCCTCGTTGTGTGTGCTGTGTATACTCTCTCAAATGTGGTTTCTGTGTCTTGTGGGCTATTAGGTGCTTTGTTGTGTCTGCTGTGTGTCCTGTGACTTTTGTTTTGTTACTGTATGGGTTTTGTGCACGTGTGCTTTACGTAGTGCTTTCCTGGGTGGATACGTGCGTGGGGTGTCTGTGTGTGACTGTGCACGTGGTGTGTCGTGTGTGACGTGTGCGCTACGGGCTGTGATGTGTAGCGTGTGAAATGTGTGTTTTGTTTGTCTGTCTTGTTTGTTGTGTGTCTGGGGTGCTGCCAGAGTTGGTCTATGGTAGTGATTTGTGGTGTTTGTTTGTGTTTCTGTGTGTATTCTGTGGTGCCATGCGGTGTGCCATGTGTTCTTGAGTGTTTTGTGTTGTGTTGTAAGTGATCTGTGCGTCTTGTTTGTTTTCTGTGTGTTGTGTACGAAATGTGCGTGGTATGGGTTATTTACAGCTTGTTGATCGCCTTGTGCTCTGCGTTTTGATCTGGGTCATGTCATGTGTGATATGTGCAGTTTTGAGCTTTGTGTTGTGTGAATTGAGTGGATCCTGTGGTGTTGTATATTTTGCCTTTCGATGAGCTTTCTGTTGGTGGTTGTGTTGTGTGTCTGGTGCGTGGCCTCCTTTGTCACGCTCAGGGTGAAATGTGTCTTTCTCTGTGTTGTGTGTTGTGTTACGTACTGTGTTCTGGGTTGTGTGTGCTGTGTACATGCTTTCCTGTGTGTTACGTATGGGGAAGGTGTTGGGTTGTCTGGGTATTTTGGGCATTGTGTGTGATGTTAATTGTGTGGTGTGTGTGATGTGCGTGTGTGCTTATTGTGTGTGTGATGTGTGTATTGGGTTGTGTTGACAGTGTGAGGTTCTGAGTGTGCTCTATATGGTATGCTTTTGGTTGTGTGTGTTATGTGTCGTGTGTTGAGTGCATGTCGTGTGCGTTCCTGGCGGTTGTGGGTGGTTCTGTATGAGTTGCGGGTGTTTTGTGTGTGTGACTGTGATTTGTGTGTGGCTGTGTTAGAGAGGTTGTGTGTGTGTTTGGCGGCTTGAGCTATGCGCATGAGGGGAGACATGTTGACTGTGTGGTTGTGCTTGCTTTGGGTGTCTCATGGAGTGTGCAGTATGTACCTGTGCAAAGACTTTCATGTGTATTGTGAGCAGTTTTGTGCCTTTGAGTATGTGCTGTGTCTCGGGTCTGTGGTGTGCTTCTGTGTTGTGCTCCTGTGTGAGGATATATGTGTGGTGTGTCTGCTTGGTTGTGTGTGTTGCGTGTAATGCACCAAGTGTGTCCTACGTGTGATCTTTGTTTTTTTGGGTGTGTTTTGCCTTTGTTTAATGTGTGCTGTGTGTCTTTTGCGTGGGTGAATGTGATTTCCGTCTGATTGTGTTTGAGTGGATTTGTGTGCGTTTGTTTGTTATGTGTGTGATGTCAGATGTGTTGTCTGTGTTTGGTTGTGCTTGTTTAGTGTTCCTCGTTGTGTGTGCTGTGTATACTCTCTCAAATGTGGTTTCTGTGTCTTGTGGGCTATTATGTGCTTTGTTGTGTCTGCTGTGTGTCCTGTGACTTTTGTTTTGTTACTGTATGGGTTTTGTGCACGTGTGCTTTGCGTACTGCTTTCCAAGGTGGATACGTGCGTGGGGTGTCTGTGTGTGACTGTGCACGTGGTGTGTCGTGTGTGACATGTGCGCTATGGGCTGTGATGTGTAGCGTGTGAAATGTGTGTTTTGTGTGTCTGTCGGGTTTGTTGTGTGTCTGGGGTCTGCCAGATTTGTTGGTCTATGGTAGTGATTTGTGGTGTTTGTTTTGTGTTTCTGTGTGTATTCTGTTGTGCCATGCGCTGTGCCATGTGTTCTTGAGTGTTTTGTGTTGTGTTGTATGTGATCTGTGCGTCTTGTTTGTTTTCTGTGTGTTGTGTACGAAATGTGCGTAGTATGGGTTACTTACTGCTTGTTGATCGCCTTGTGCTCTGCGTTTTGATCTGG
>NW_026645138.1:0-26060 GCF_030020395.1 Manis pentadactyla
CAGGCAACCATTCCCATCTGAGATACTGCTACTTGTTTTTACATTTATGCAGGTAAACTAACTGTGAAAAACTTAATAAACTAGATACAGATCAACTGAATAAACTTGCAATGGGACAAAAATACAGTATTTGTTGAGAGGACATTTAAAGATCAACTTTCTTTAAAATAGAGGCTTTTTCCTAGTATTTAATGATGTCTTAGCCCTTAATGAAATTGCTTAGTCTTCAAAAATAACATTTTTTAAAGTTATGCTATTTTTTAAAAATTGTGTTCAAAAGTCCTATCCAAGAATCAGTAGTTCACAAAATAAGATGTAGAAAATGGGCTTAAAATTATGAAGCAGAACTTTCAGGGGAAAATCAGTTTCAAAGTGAAAATAGAAAGTAAGGATTAAACCAGCTTTTATGACTGAAACCATTTTAAAGGCTAAGGAGAGCAATAGCATAAATAATACTACTATCACATGAAAACTTGCAGCATCTTTAATAACTATTTTGATCTTGGTTATTTTCACAGATGGGGCAATTTAAAATTTAAGTAGATGCATTTAAACTTAACATACGATGTGTTGCCAAAAATATTTTAATTTAAAACCTACACATGCTTAAGTTACTCTACAAGAAGATATGTCAAAGAAATAATCAATCTTCCCATGTTTTCTTCCGTCTGCTACTCCTATAGCTTTTCTTCTTCCTTCCTAATTACAACCCTAAAATAGAATTCATGCCTCAAATAGAATTTACCGAGTATCATAATTCTTCCAAGTGATAAAGATACCTCAAGACAAATACTGGACATAAAAGCCACAGGGCATAAATCTGCAAAGAAGTAAAAAGCTAACCTTTTCAACAATATTGCCTCTCTCTCACTTACCAACTTTACATTTCCCTGTATGGCCCTGGAAGATGACTGGTTAGCCAGAGACGGGTAAGATTCCTCAAGGGAGGAACAACCTAAGACAGGCACAGTCGCAGGGGGACCATCAGGTGAGAAATTGGGGATCAACAGAGGTGAGGCTTAGAACCTCACCCCCCTGTTTTGAGAGAAATCTTCTGCATCCATGGATGTTTTATTGCCCTTGTCTAGCTTGGATTAACACTTAGTCTACAGACACACACCTGATCATCTACATTTGCTCTCTTACAGCACTAAACTATGTTTTCTACCTTTATCTTGCATCTACCTACCACTTCAGCATTTTATTAAACATAATAATAATAATAATAAGGGAGAACTGTGGGATTCACATATAAATCAAGTATAAAAATCAAATGAATATTCATATTTGACCTGATAGTTTATAGTTCATAATGCGTGATCAAAACCAAAAGTTTATGTGATGACTGCCCTTGTACTGTTCACCATGTAAGAACTTATTCACTATGTAAGAATTTGTTCACCATGTAAGAACTTGTTCATTATGCTTCAGAAGATTGGAGACTGACAAGAATTAGGCTTGGGGTGGATTAATGATTGTGCATTGAGCATTGAGTCCCCTATACAGAATTTTATTGTTGTTAACAACCATCTGATTAATAAATACAAGAGATGCCCTCTCAAAAAAAAAAAAAGTACAAACATCCAGGGCAAGGTAAAACAGGATTCAGTTTGTTAAAAAGTCAAACTGCACACAAATCAATTTATACCTTAACCAACTTGTTTTGCCTGTATGTGCCTCTTTAGGCATGCATAAGTGTGATGTGATTTCAAAATTGTCTAAATAAGTAAAAAAATAGCTCTTGTGATAAGTATCACTATTTTAATTGATAAAATGAGCACTGTAATATAGCTTAAATGGCATGTTTTTTCTGGATTGTGTATAAAATAACGGTACATCTTAAATCATTTGCATAAATGTAAAACATGGCATTACAAAGTTCTAATGCAAAAAAAAAAAAGATTTTAAATACCCTTACTTTTCCTTATAAAACTTAATTGAGGTACTATGTTACTGTGCCTAAGGGCCTGGATTGTCTGTGTTCAGAGACTGGCACTGCCATGTGCCAGCAGTGTGACCTTGAGAGAGTTATTCAACCTCGAGTCCCTCAGTTTCTTTAATTGTAAAATGCAAATATGACCAATCTCCTTTGTTTGTCATGAGCATCAAATGAATAGATACAAACCACTCAGAGCAGAGCCTGGCACAGGTGAACACTGCATAACTGTTTGCTGTTTTTATTATTAAATGAGCTGACCAGCTCAGGGGAAAATAATTCACTTCTGGAAAACCCAGCAGATTTAACAAGGGTAGAAATAATTCAGGGATTTTAGTAATATAGGCTGTCCCTCTTATTAATATTTTTAGTAGATTTTACATGATCTATTTCTGAGAGAAACTTTTCAACCAGATTTTTTTAAAAACAGCTACACTGACATACAAAATCTCACACATTGAATGTAGTTTGAATAGTTCTGACATCTGTATACACAAATCAACCCTTCACTACAGGCAAGACGGAGAGCACAACCTCTGCCTGCAAGTTTCTGTGCCACTGTCGTTCCTCCCCCCTCCCCCCTATGCAGGCACTGATCTGCTATCACTACACATTAGTAACTAATATGTTTAATTAGCAATTGATGGTGGTATTTACTAAGTATTCAACTGATAATAGGAAAAAAATCAACATGGAAAGGTAGTGTCTACTGGTAGAAAAAAAACAAACTAAAAGAAGCAGTTTTTAAAGATGAAGGTAATTAAGAGTATTTGTGTGAGGGAATTAAAAATAAAAGTTACCAATACAAATTTATGAGAAAATTTCACTTCACTGAGAACTTGTACACTACTGAACAATTGATGATGTTATGAACGTCATTCTCTGGCTTATGTTTTTATGTCTCATACATTAGCTTAGCCAGCAGGGTTCGGCTGGTTGGCAATTTGTGCTGGGGGACTGGAAGTGGGTACACTTACGGAGAGCATGTAGACCTGTGCTGTCTAATACAGTAGATACATGGCTAAACTTAAATAAATAATTTAGTTCACAGTGCAAATTAAAATTTTAGTTCACAGTGTGCAACAGCCACATTTTATGTTCTCCAGAGGCCCAAACATGGCTAGTGACTACCATATTGGACAATGTAGATATAGAAGTTTCTATAGCCGCTGAAAGTTCTACCAGAGAGAGCTGATTTTTAAAAGACTCTTGAGGTGCATTATCTATAGTGGAGATGAGAAGTCTAAGCTGAAGCAGTGACAAGGAAATGTAGAGGAGGGATCTCTCTGAGATATTTAATGTGACGCAGAGTGATGATAGGCAAATTCCTTGAGAATGTCTTTAGGTTTCTCCCTAGGGTAAAAGGGTGGGTGGTAGAACCATTTACCAAGAGAGGAAGATGTGTTTGAGAAAAAGAGATGAAGTCAGGTATATACCTAGTGAATGAAAGGGAATCCTTGGCACCAGTGGTCTGAGAAGCTGCTGGGTCTCAGAATGTGATCTGTGGGGAGTCTGGGTGGAGACAGAGTGGCAAGGAAGGAGCGGCAGCCATAGGTGAGGGCTAGAGCCGTGCACTTGGGCGACGGTTCCCAGAGCCATCGGGCTGCATGGGATGGTCATAGGCCAGCACCAGGGCCTGGGAAGCACTGGCCTTTATGGCTGGGTTTTCAAACCGTCAGTGGGTCATGAAATCATTAGACTACGTCTCTAGCAGCATTAGAAAAAAGAGTATAGAAAACATTAACATGCTTTGCATATAATTTGAGTAAAGAGCCTGAAACTTTTGTTACAAACTGGGTTGCAAGGTAAAACATATTTCTGGGTGTGGTACAATTAATTTGAATGCCACCGATTTATAAAATCAGCACCACGGACTATAAACTCCATGCGAGAACTGGAGCAGTGTCCCTTCTCTCAAAACCCCAAATCTTGCCACACGACAGGCGCTCAGTACTAAGACACGGCACATGAAGGAATGAATCAACAGGCTGGAGGAGTACAGGCACACCCTGGAGATACTGCAGGCTTCGTTCCAGACCATAGGACAGTGATTATCACAGTAAAGCAAATACTGCAATAAATGAGTCAAATGACCTTTCTGGTTTCCCAGTGCACACACAAGTTATGTTTATGCTATACTGTAGTCTACTATATGTGCAAAAACATGTCTAAAGAAACTATGGATCTACCTTTGAGAAGAAATAACTTCATTGCTGAAGAACGCTAACCATCATCTGAGCTTTCAGGGAACGGAAACCTGTGCTGGTGGTGGGTCCTGCCTCCATGAGGACTGATCAGGGTGGGTGGCTGCTGAAGGTTGGGGCGGCTGCAGCGATTTCTTAAAATAAGACAACAGTGAGATATGCTGCACTGATCAGTTCCTGCTTTGTAATGATTCTCTGTAGCATTCGATACTGGACGATAGCATTTTAACCACAGTTGAACTTCTCTCAAAATTGGAGTTAGTCCTCTCAAAATTGCTGTTTCATCAAATAAGTTATTGGAATAGTCTAAATCCCTTGTCATTTCAACGATCTTCACGGCATCTTCTCCAGGAATAGTTTCTGTCTCAAGACACCACTTTTTGTTTTTTAATCCCTAAGAATTAGCTAATCTGTTCAAGTTTTTTCATGATATTGCAGCAATTCAGTCCCGTTGTGAGGCTCCACTTGTAAGTCTAGTTCTCTTGCTATTTTCACCACATCTGCAGTCAGAACACACACACATTTGTCCATTAAGTTTGTTGTCTTACATGGGAGTCATCTGTGGCACTCCAGAACACTTCTAATAATAACACCAAAATCACTGATCACAGATCATAACAAATACGGTAATAATGAAAACGTCTGAAATACTGAAAGAACTACCAAATGTGACCAGAGATACTACAGACTTGAGTAATGCAGGGTTACTACAAACCTCCAATTTGTAAAACCGCAGTATCTACGAAGTGCAATACAGCGAAGCACAATGGAATGAGGTATGCCTGTAAGAGGGAACCCAGGACCAGAGTGACTCAGAAGTTGAAGAGACCCAGTGTCAGATGTCAGTGGTCAGGGGATACACAGAGTATGGATGGCTTTACCTTTGCAACTTCTGGGGATTGGCAGGAGCAGAAGCGAGACTGTGAAAGTAATTGGGAGGTGAGAAAGTGGAGATGAGACAAAGGACAGTGGCGATTGAGAGACATTTGTTTTGTATTGAAGATGTTAAAGTTCAACATGAGCTGGAAGAGATTACATGGGAAAGGAATGCTCTAGAACTGTGCTGTCCAATAATGGACTCCCTAGCCATGTGTGGCTAAGTTATAATTAGTTAAATTAAAAACGCAGGTCTTTAATACCATCCCCATTTCAAGTGCTCCATGGCTCCATGCGGCTGATGTTCGTACTTTTGAGTTGATGTAGAATTTTATATTACATTATATTACAATATATACCTGACGTGGTAACACTTGCTCTGAGTGAGTGAGTTAACCCTGGGAGAGGCCAGTGGCCACATCAGAGAGGCTCCTGCACCTCAGGAGATGATCTAGTGGCAGTATGGGCATTACATTTACTCATGGTTTCCCACCAAATGCAACAAAAATAGGTGAAGATACAAGCAGCTCATGCTGGCAGAATGCGCAGGACAAGGAGCTGTGGGACAAACTAAGTATGATATCCTGGAATAGGGCTGACTAGGAAAGGCTGGGAGAGTGTAGGCTGGGGTGAACAGAAAATGGGTTAAGCCGAATCATCATGAAACTCGTTTTACAAAACTAAAGTGACTGGTAGAAAACAAAGAGTTTCTAGTTTCTATGCGTAATTTTCACGGTTTTGTGTGGCACATTAATAACAAAAAGGTATGCGACGGAACACCAGGCATTGTATCCATCAGGTCTATCCAGACACTGTTACTCGGAGTCTCCCTGACGCACTGGAGTGAGAAAAGCCACTTCTGGAATTTTTAAAATAAAATTTACAACTTTCGGAGGAAAAAAATTCTTTCTTTTACATCGTTTAAGACTGCGTTCGGAAAAGTGTAGAATTTTTCTCCAGTGATCGTTCAGGGGGCGAGGGGCTGGAGGGAGGGATCCGGAGGGAAGGACTGCCGGCGTTTGCTCCCACCGCCGGCGGGCGCCTCTCGACGACTGAGTAAGCGGGGCCTCTGCGAACACCGGTGCGTCCCGCAGGTCCCGCAGGCCCTGTCGGCAGAACCGGGCGGGTCGGGAAGGGTCCCGCACCGGGCGCACGCAGCCCGTGTCGGCCGGAGACTCCACGTGCGCGCGTCCCCCGGGACAGCCCGTCTGTGGGCGGGCTGGCGCCGGCCGGGCCTCCGACGGTTGACTGTCAGTCCAGGCGACCTCGCTGAGGTTACCGCGGACGACACCGCGGAGAGCACGGTCACCCATGGCAACCGACCGCTCATCCCCAGCGGAGCCAGCCTGGGGTAGGACCGCCTGGGCGGAAGCACGAAAGCGCATTCCGACACTGCCTCCGACTTCCGACGTCCGAGGCGGCGGCCGCGCCGTAACGCAAGATGGCCGCGCGCTCTCCGGGGCGGTCTTCCGGCCTCCGCGCTGTCTAGCCCTCCCCGTGCCCCAGGAGTGCGGCCCACCGTCCGCGCCAGTGCTTACGGAGCAACATGTTGATGTTTCAGTCCGACTCGGCCGTGGTGGTAGATGGGCTGGAGGCTCCGTAAAGCGAGCCTGGGCCGGGGGCACCGTTTGTACGGCCGCCGCTGGCGGGCGGGGCTTATTCCCGGATGTCGTACTTCCGCTTCCTGTGGCTGCGGCGCGACTGGTTGGCCCGGCGGCCGCGGGACGGGGAAGGTTCTTTGCAGCGCGGAGCGCGGCGTCCGGGAAGGTAAGCTGAGGCGCGGCCCGGAAGGCTTACCGCGCCGGCTTGCAGGGGTCGGGGGCAGTTCCTGGCGATGGAGGAACGTGGGCGGGGCGGGAGACTCGGAGGTTCCCCGGCGCTTGGGCTGCCAGGTGAGCTGGGAGGCCGGGCGGGGCGGGCGCGACGCCCGGCAGGCGCTGCGTGGGGACGGGCAGCGGCAGGGCCGGGGCGCTGGAGAGGACGTGGAGGTGTTGGGGGACGGGGCTGGGTCTTCGGGAGGCTGAGGGGCGGCGAGCCCGGGGCCCATGTTCTGGTGCTGCCCGCGCGCTTGGCTGTAGTTTACCCGCAGGTCCCCCGAGACTCGCAGCCCGCAGCCGCTGTTCGGGCCCAGCCTCTACGGTCGCCGCCGCAGCCTGGAGGCGCCTGCCTCCGCCCTCCCGAATGGTGCTCCTCCTCGCAGGCCTCGGCCCAGGATCCAGCCCCCCGGCCTCGCCCGTCCCGAAGCTGCCGCTCCCAGCCTGTCCTGGCGGGCTCTCCGCGGCCGGGAGGGAAGAACGGCGCCGACGCGGCTGCAGCTCCCGGAATCCCACTGACAGCTTGACGCCCAGCCTCTAATCCGGTGTGAGGTTCTTACTGTGCCCCTTTCCCGCCCTTCCTAAAGCCAGGAGCCCGGGAAGCCCCAGGCTAGGGCCCTGGTCCCGGCATGCCCGTCCTCTGCTGTGCATAGGGCAGTGCCCGCTCCCAGCCGGCATGGCTGAGTTGCGGCCGGTTCCAGGGGGCCGGGAAACCCCGCAGGGGGAGCTTCGTCCAGAGGTACAGGATGAAGCCCCTCGGAGCCCAGTCGCAGAGGAGCCGGGAGGAGGTGGAAGCAGCCGCGGGGAGGCCAAGTTGTCCCCAAGAGAAGAGGAAGAACTGGATCCTAGAATCAAGTTGTCCCCAAGAGAAGAGGAAGAACTGGATCCTAGAATACAGGTGAGAAGACCGAGGCAGGAGAGGCGGGTGCGGGGGGTGGGTCCCAGATGCCGCTGTCCCAAGGGGCTGTCCGATAAATGAATGGTGAGACGTTCCCCTGCTTCACCGGGAGGACCGGAAACAAGTCGGTCAGCAAGTCACGGCATTGCAGTGTGACAGCAGCCGAGCTGTGGGCGCGGGGGCAAGGGAAGGGCCCGCCGGGTGCCTGGGCTGTGCAGCGGCCTGCGGAAGAAGCGAATCGACACATTGGCAGCAGATGCGGGAGGTGCCGGAGGTCAGTGCAGAGACTCGGCACAAGGGCTGTTGGCTCCGGGGTACTGCGCAGGGAGGAGTGAGAGAACGTGGCAATTTGGAAGCTTTCTTACCTGTCGGTGCCTCTCCAAGCACGGTGGCCACAGTAAAGGGTGAGACCTTTCATGTCTGATGGAGGTGCGTCAGCAGGTCTAGATCAGGGGGTTTAGATTTCTGTGGAAGCCCGATGAGTTCCGGGCATTGTAGCAGTTGTGCTCAGGCCTTAATAGTGCAGATTCTCTGCTCTGAGGGTGCTGGGCCCTCACAGGAACAGAAGAGTTGATGTACCGCCTTGAAGCATTTGTGAACCTGACCCTGGATTAGAGGCTGAGAATCGGGCCGTTGGTGGGCGGGGCAGGTCCCTGAAGGAGACAGTGTGTGAAGAGGACAGGCACACTGTGGAGGAGATGCATGTCGGCTGAGGCTGGTGGCAGTGTTTCTGGGCAGTGACTGGGGAAGGCTCCCTGGGGAAGCTGCTGGGCAGGTGAGGGCCAGGATGATGTTGTTATGTTCGGACTGAGTCGGCCATTAGGACCAGTAGCGTCTCCACGGTTCTGCTGTGGCTGTGACTCACGCCTCTTGGGTGAGCCAGAGCATCCCAGGAATGTGAGTCCTGTCAACAGACCTTCTCAGACTATTTCAGTGAGTCAGGGAGAAATCAGAGCTGCTCCCAGCATCCTTCCTGCCCCTTGCTGGGGGTTCCAGGATGTGTGCGGAAGATGCCCGTGCTTACTGTGAGTACGTGGTGAGCCATGTGCTCTCTGGCACCAGTCAGTCCGTTGTCTTGGCCTCTTCTCACAGGCAGTGCATGGAAAACAGCCCCATTGCTGCTACTGGTTCCGCAGGTCTGTTGTCCTCTGAGGAAACAAGCTGTAGTTAAAAGAGCCTTGGGCTGACATTCAAGCAACCCCTGTCCCTTGAAATGTGGCTTTAATGCAAATTACACAACCTCCCTGGGCCTCAGTTTCCTCCTTTCTAGAGGGAGGGCTGGTTTTGGCTGATCTGCATGACTCCTCCCTGCCCTTTTGCCTGGTCCTACACTCTGCACAAAGTCTTACTTGTTTGTCAAAGTCTGTAGGTAGCACTTTGGGAAAGGTACCCCTCTTTCCTTGGGGAAGAGGCCACATGACATGCTTCTTACTCCCCCTGCTCCAGAGGAGAATTCCCTGCAGTTTCTTTGCTTATCTCCCCTGCTCCTGTGCATTTTCCCAGGGCCCACAGGCACAGGCGGAGTCAGGGCATCAGTGTCACGCTGCCTGTCAGTAAAGTAGCCACCAGCTGCATGTGGCTACTCAAATAGAATCAATTAAAGTTAAATAAGAATTAAACGTGCAGTTCCTCAGGTGTAGAAACGGAGATTTCCATCCTGTAGACCATTCTGGGGATGAGCTGTGAGGGTTGGAGAAACTGAGCAGGCAGCAGATCACCCCGGCTTCCGGTAAGCTGGCAGTGGTACTGGAGCGCGAGGGGCCGGCACATCCTAGTTTCCTGCTAAACTGGAGGGCACATTGTGGCTCACGGAGGCAGGAGAGGTCATGTAGAGGCTCTCATCAGTGGCTCCCTCGTGGCCTGGCCAATGCTCTGTCCCTGGCAGGGGTTCAGCCTCTTGCACATGGGAGGGGTGCCTTGCTGCAGGAGGCTTGGAGGTCCAGCCCTGCTAGGTCTGGCTCTTCCACATGAGGAGACTGGGGCGGGGGTCTTCTCAGGTGTGTTGTGTTGGCACTGCACAGGACCATGTCATCCTGACACTGTTTCAGCACTTTACATGTACTCTCAGTGCTTCAGTGGGTCTCTACCCACAGATCCATCAGAACCCCCCCTGGGGGCTGTAAAAACACTCTTTCCTGAGCCGTGCTCAGACCTGTAATTTCTCCTAGTGTGGGTGGGGTGGGAAGTGGTTCTAACATGCAGCCCTGGCAAGTCCCCTGGGCAGGGATATCCTGAGGGCAGGGACCCTGATCACCTAATTTTGGGAACTCACAGAAATAGCTGCTCTTAGGGTGAGGCTCTTTCTGATATCCTGGCAATCAGGCAGCTCATGCCCCCCTTGTCTGGTGGGATCCCTCTGGCCATTGAAGGGAAGCTAGCTTCCAGGCCCCCTTAAAACGTGCTGTCTCCCAGGAAAGGCTGCTATGTCTCTGTGTCTTGACCTCAGCATAGTTTTTGGAGGCTTCCAGGCCAGTCCTCCGCTTTCTGAGAGAGAGCGAGAGGACCCCAGGGAAGGGAGAGGCTGTTGGGGGTTCTAGGAGTCCTGCTCCGCCCCTCAGCCTGCTTTGTGATGGGTGCATTCTTTCCTCAGGTAACTGGAACATTCACTCACCTGTGCCTCCCCAGACTTTCAGTGACTGCAGCCTCTGCTCCCTCCCCTTGTAGTGTAGGTTTAGCTCTCACAGGACAGTCGCATTTACCTTATTTCTGAGTCCTTGGCCTCTATCACCCTGGCCTGACCTCCTGACCATGGGCTTGGGTGCTATCATGTCCCACACAAGGTGGGTGAGAAGATTGGCCTGAGCGCCCATGCCTCCGACTTGGGGCCTGGCTCCTGGAAGCACGTCCTGGGCGCCCTGGGAACATCATGGCTCATCAGGCATACTGACTCAGCCTTCATCCTCCCCTAGCCCCATCTCAGCCAGGTGCCAGGGCTCCCTGGTATAGCAGGCCAAATTAAATGTGACGCCAAGTGCCCAAGTCAGGCCCAGGTGCTCACTGGCCTCCTGCTCTGCCTTGCCTGGGGTCTGCCCCAGGCTGGCTGGCCCCCTTACCCCCTTGCCCCCTCTGCCATCCAGCCTCTCTGCTTTCCAGGTGCCTTGTCCTTTTATAAAGAGCTTTCTGACTCTGAGGGGCAGACCTCTTCAACAGAAGCCATTTTTTGTTGAAGTGTGCTTTATATACAATATCATATTTGTTCCAGATAAACAGTTTCAGTGACTGTCAGTTCCATACATTATTCAATGCTCACCATAACTGTAGTGACCATCTGTCACCTGCAAAGATAGTACTGTGAGCTCTTGTCCCTGTGCTGTCCTTCCATCCCTGACCGCATTATTTTATGATGTGAAGCTTGTGCCTCTTTGTCCCCTTCACCTCTTTCACTCACCCACTGCCGTCCCGTGGTCACCCAGCCGTTCTCTGTGTTTATGAGTCTGTTTCTGTTTTGTTCATTTTTTTTTTCAGATTTTACATACAAGTAAAACCGTATGGTAGTCATCTTTCTGATTATATACATAATACCCTCCAGTCCATCCATGTTGTTGCAAATGGCAGGATTTCTTTCTTTTTTTATAGCTGAATAATATTTCATTGTGTATATGTACCACCTCTTCTTTATTCATCCACTGATGGACACTTAGGTTGCCTCCACATCTTGGCTGTTGTGAATAATGCTGCAATGAACATAGGGGTGCATATATCTTTTCTAATGGATTATTTCATTTTCTTTGGGTGAATTCCTAGAAGTGGTGTTACTGGGTCCTATGGTATTTCTGTTTTTAGTGTTTTGAGGATGCTTCATACTGCTTTTACATTCCCACCAGCAGTGTAGTAGGAGGGGTCCCCTTTCTCCACACCCTCGTCAACACTTGTTATTGTCATTTGGATAATGGCCATTCTGACTCGTGTGGGGTGATAGCTCATTGTGGTTTTGATTTGCATTTTCCTGAAGATTAGTGATATGGAGCATCTTTTCATGTGCCTGTTGGTATCTCTATGTCTTCTTTGGAAAAAATGTCTATTCAGGTCCTCTGCCCATTTTTTAATAGGGTTATTTGTTTTTTTGGTGTTGAGGCAGATGAGTTCTTTATATATTTTGGATGTTAGACTCTTACTGTATAAATCATTTATGACTATATTCTCCCATCCTGTAGGTGCCTTTTTGTTCTGCTGATGGTGTCCTTTGCTGGGAAGAAGGTTTTTAGTTTTATGTCATCCCACTTGTTCCTTTCTGTTTTTGTTTTCCTTGCCTGAAGAGATGTATTCAGAAAAGTTACTCATGTCAATGTTCAAGAGTTTCTGCCCATGTTTTCTAGGAGTCTAACGACTTCAGGTCTTACATGTAGGTCTTCAATTCATTTCATGTTTACTTTTGTATATGGGCTTAGACAGTGATCCAGTTTCATTCTCCTGCATGAAGCTGTCCAGTTTTCCCAACACCACCTATTGAAGAGACTGTCTTTTCCCCATTCAGTGTTGCCTCGCTGTTCTGGATTAATTGACCCCAGGGTGGGTTTATTTCTGGTCTCTTCTCTGTCCTGTTGGTCTGTGTAGCTGGAGGTGCTGTGTGGATACAAGTTCCCATGTAGGAAGACATACCTGCTCTGTCCCTTTGTCAGTAGTCAGAGCCCGTCCGTGTCCTTCTTCAGTGGCGATGACTTACGTAAAGCCATTCGCTCCTCTGATAATCTCGTCGGGATGCGAGCACTTTGGGCAGTGCAACAGAGTAGGATTAGGCTTGGACCTGGGTTTGCCCACAGGAACACCGCAGGGTGGCCCTTCACCTCATTCTCTTCCCTCAGAATCAGTGCTTATCCCCCTCTCGAGGCCCATCCTTGTCTTACCAGGCCTACGGTTTCCTAGGTGACGTACGCTGTCCTCTTGGAGGCGACCATCCAGAGATATTCTTAGTCACAATAGCAGGAAAGCCAGATCAAAGGTGGGTCCTGGGTTCAGTCCCAACCTGCCCCTGATTCCCTACCTCATTGTTTCTCGTCTGTGAAATGGAAGTGAGTTGAGAGCGAAAATATTCCAGCAGAAGCTGCTGCAAATACTGTTTCAGTATTCAACCACTTTGGAGCATGTCGACCATAGGAAGCTGACCAGGGGGAGATTGCCCCTCAACCCGGTAGGAATTACCTTCTTGGAGGGCCATTGGGGTGTCTCTGCCATCAGCTGAAGGGTCATCCTGGTCCCAAAGGCTCCATGAGACTTGGAGTTGTGTGTTAAGGTGGGTCAGTCGCCCCAGGGCTGCCTGTGGGGTGCACCGAGCCAGGTTGGCAGCCTGTAGCCCAGAGTCCTGTCACCAGTGGACACAGGGCTGTGACTGAGCAGGTTGCCCATGTGCACCAGCTTCTAGGCCCACGCTGCCCATTACCTGCTACCCAAGTTGGGAAGTGCCCTAAGGGTCAAGTGTGTGTGGATTTCAAAGGCGTAATTAAAAAAAAAGAATATAAAAGTGTTGTTAATGATTTATGTTGATAACATTGAAATTACAGTGTTTGGGATATGTTCGGTTAAACGAAGCATATTCTTACAATTTCAACCTGTTTGGTTTTGTTGTGTTAAATGTGACTGCTACAAAGTTAAAAAGTCTGTATGGGGTTCATATGTGTTTCTGTAGGATAGCTCTGTTCTGGAAAGTTCAGAGCCAGATGTTTAGTCTTCTTTGAGGCAGTGACTACATTGTGGGTGTGCATGTTTTATATGTTTATGTTAAATGTTTCTTCCTTTCACTGTAATTGGGGCATGTATGTGATGGTCTCCCAGATTCTTACATGCTGACTCAAATCTGTTAGGGGTCAAGGAGGGGAACAGACACCGAAGAACTAAAGGGGGTCGTGCATGGGATTGGAAGGGCTGGGTCACCCACTGCCAAGTGCAGGTCATGTCTGGGCCTCGAGCAGCAGGCACACACGAGGCTGGCCTGCTGGCCTGTTGGCTTCCTGGAGGAGCCTCCCATTGCCGAGCACCAGGAGTTTCCCCTGGCACTGCTTCTTAGGAGTGTCCTTGGCTCACTGGGTTTTGAGGACATGACTGAGAAAGGGGGATACTTGAGGCAGCACCTCTCTCCTTTCTCTGCCATGTCACTGTAAGGCCCAGGTGCTTCCATTGCTTTGTTCCCCAGCCCTGGGGCCAGTGAGTATGCCTGGCCACTTTTCCCTGAGACTGCCCCTCTCATGGGACGTGCTGTGTGGGGACCTGGGGTTGCTGTCACCCCAGTGCCCGAGTAGGCCTAGAGCCCTCTGGAACCATGTACTCTTCCCTAATCTCTCTATCTAATTAATTGTCCACCAAGCCCTCATGATTCTGCATCCTGTATGCATTTCCCTGGGATCTGGCTTCTCCTCCCACCTGAAATACTGCAGACTACCTCTGCTTTTGCCTCCCTGGTCTCCCCAGACTTGCCCCAAATTGCTCAGATTTGCCTCCTAACCCACAGCCCAGGTAACTGTAGGCTCCAGGGAGCCCTCTGCAACACCCCACGATTGGGAAAAGTTCTGGAATTCCCTCCCCTGTGCCTCAGCCTTGCTGCCTCCTCACCTGACAACCTGCCTGCTGGGCACTGCTCTCCTTTTGATTCCTGGCCCTCCCTGGTGTGGGTTCTGGATGGCCATGGAGGCCCAGCTGGGAGTGAGTGCCCCTGGCACCTGCTACTCCAGCATACCCACCCCTCACGTGGGTCCTCATACCACTGAGGGCCGCCTCTCTGTTCCGCTTTATCGGGTCTCGTGGTGCTGAGCTGTGATGAGTGAGTGGCCCTGGGGGGGTCATCCTCTTGGGGTCAGAGACTGTCAGCTCCAAGGAGGTGACTCAGGGCTGGAGGGCGATGAGGACGTGCAGTCTGACAGCACAGGCTTGGTGCTGCCGTGCTGTGTACACACGGTGTTCTGTTCTCGGACGTTGATGTCCTCCTCTTTGGAGTGGGGGCTGTGCTGCCTGCGCCAAGGTGCAGTCGTGAGGATGGCCAGAGACTGAGCACTAGACTCTGACAAGGAGGCCTCCCCCCGCCCTCCTCCTCTGGCTCCTCCCTGCCTTGGTCAGGCGGGTTTCCCTCGTGTGCCGTGTGCCGTGTGCCATGAGCCTGGCTCTGACTGCCCCTTCCCGCGGCAGGAGGAGCTGGAGCACCTGAACCAGGCCAGCGAGGAGATCAACCAGGTGGAGCTGCAGCTGGATGTGAGTGCTGCTGTTCCTTGCGCCCTCAGCGGGCTGGTCCCAGGGTCAGGGGCTGTCTGTGTTTCCCTCCCTTTTCCGGGGCTGGGACCCACACACATGCCTCCCCGCTGCCCACGACCCTATCCCTTCACCAGGAGGCCAGGACCACCTATCGGAGGATCCTACAGGAGTCGGCGAGGAAGCTCAACACGCAGGGCTCCCAGCTGGGGAGCTGCATCGAGAAAGCCCGGCCCTACTATGAGGCCCGGCGGCTGGCTAAGGAGGTAGGCCGGCTGCCTGCTCTCTGGGCGGGCTGCATGCAGAGCCTGCCCTGGGCTCTTGGGCCTCTGCATGAGTGGGAGACAACACTTTTCTCTTTTCCCATCCCCCCTTCCCTTTAGTTCACATCTCTTTCCTTTGCTTCTCCTACCTTCCTTTACCCTTCCTCTTTTTTTCTATACAAATGTGCAGTCACTGTTGACAGACTAATCGTAACTAAAATGAGAAGAAAGCAAAGTCACCCCAAATCCCGCCAAGCAAATCCTGCCAAGCACGTTTAGTGATTTTTGTACCTGGGATTTGTTTCAGTCAAGTTCAGTGAGATGACAGACTCAGAGACAACTGCCCTGAAAGACAAGTTGATTGCCTGCAACTCCCAAGAAGGGGTACATGCCATGTGGGTGCCATGGAGAAACACCTGGGTCAGCCAGCAGGCAGAGGGTGCCAGGGGAGGCCTGGCCCAGAGCCTTCATAGTGGCAGGCCGGAAGTGGGAAGGCCATGAAGGCAGTGCCCAGCAGGCTTAGGCCTAGGGGTGTGGTTTGGATGATTGGGGTGGGCTCAAGTTTGTTCACCTGGCCCTGGTTGGTGAGGGTGGGGGGGTACTGGCTTGGTGTGGGACACCCAGGGAGAGGAGGCGGTGGCCTTGGATTGGTCGGTGAGCATCTGAAAGTGTCCTCGCAGGGGGCTGGCCAGGCTGAGGAGGGCCAGCAAGACCCCACATGTCAGAGTGTCACAAAACGCAGACAATAAAAAACATGATTAATACAGCAGATAACCTGTTCAGTTTTTTATAAATATCCTGCCAAAATAGGATTACACAGTATGTACTGTTTTTATTCCTTTATTTTACTTTAATTGTGACATGGTTGCATGTCAGTAAATACACATCCATGCCATCCTTTTTAAGAGCTGCTTAATATTTTCTTCTATTAGATTACTATTATTGATTTAACCAGTTCCCTGTAACTGAAAACTTAGATTTACTTCCAGATTTTCTGTTGATGTGTGAATAAATATAGAATGACATACTGAATTTCTGTGAGCACATGTCTGTTTTCTTCAGCTCACCCTCTAGACTGCACAGGGAGGTCTTGGGTGTACTTTCTGTAAGATTCATCCATGTTGCTAACCACCTCTGGCTTAAAAGGTGTGGATTTCTGTTTTCCCTAAAACAAGGCCAGAGCCTTCTTTTCTTTTTTTGCTATTTTTTAATTGATTTATTTGATAAACAATATTATATAGGTTCCAAGTATACAACATAGTGATTCAGCAGTTATATACATTACTAAATCCTCACCCCAACTAGTGTGGTTACTATCTGTCAACGTAGAAAGATATTACCAGAACCATTACATGATGGCCATTTTGACTATATTAATTCTTCCTATCCATGAGCACAGGATGTATTTCCATTTATTGTTGTCTTTAATTTCTCTTATGAGTGTCTTGTAGTTTTCAGGGTATATGTCTTTCACCTCCTTGGTTAGGTTTATTCCTAGGTATTTTATTCTTTTTGATGCAATTATGAATGGAATTGTTTTCCTGATTTCTCTTTCTGCTAGTTCATCATTAGTATATAGGAATGCAATAGATTTCTGTGTATTAATTTTATATCCTGCAACTTTGCTGAATTCAGTTATTCTAGTAGCTTTGGGGTGGATTCTTTAGGGTTTTTTATGTACAATATCATGTCATCAGTAAACAGGGACAGTTTAACTTCTTCCTTACCAATCTTGATGTCTTTTATTTGTGTTGTCTGATTCCATGGCTAGGACCTCCAGAACTATGTTGAGTAAAAGTGGGGAGAGTGGGCATTCTTGTCTTATTCCTGATCTTAGAGGAAAAGCTTTCAGCTTTTCGCTGTTATTAAGTATGATGTTGGCTGTGGGTTTGTCGTATACAGCCTTACTATTATGCTTAGGTACATACCCTCTATACCCATTTTGTTGAGAGTTTTTCCATGAATGGATATTGAATTTTGTCAAATGCTTTTTCAGCATCTGTTGAGATGATCATGTGATTTTTGCTACATCCCATGTATTTTGAACCCCGTGTTTCTGTTTTCACTTGTCTTGATGTCATTTGATTTGTTCATTTATCATTTAACTATTTTAGAAGCATGTTGTTTAGCCTTCATGTTTTTATTTTTTGTTTTCTTCATGTAATTTCTTTCTAGTTTCATACCATTGTGACCTGAAAAGATGCTTGATGCAATTTAATCGTTTTGAATTTGTTGAGGCTCTGTTTTAGAGATGTGATCTGTTTTAGAGACTGTTCCATGTGTATTTGAGGAAGATGTGTATCCTGCTTCTTTGGGGTGGAGTATTCTGTATATGTCTGTTAGGTCCCTCTGTTCTAGTATATTGTTCAGTGCCTCTGTTTCCTTATTTATTTTCTGTCTGGATCTATTCATTGATATAAGTGGGGTGTTAAAATCCCCTAATATGATTGTATTGATGTCTGTTTATCCCTCCAGGTCTGATATATTTAAGTGTTCCTATATTGGGTGCATAGATATTTATAATGGTCATATCCTCTCATTGGACTGACCCCTTTATCATTACTATATGTCGTCCTTTGACCCTTGTTACTTTCTTTGTTTTGAAGTCTGTTTTGTCTAAGTACTTTTACTCCTGCATTTTTCTATTGTTTGCCTGAAATGTCTGTTTCCATCCCTTCACTTTCAGTCTGTATATGTCTTTGGGTCTGAAATCAGTCTCTTGTAGGCAGCATATAGATGGGGTCTTATTTCTTTATTCATTCTGCCAACCTGTGTCTTTTGATTGGTACATTCGGTCTATTCACATGTAAGGTGGTTATTGATAGGTATTTACTTATTGCCATTTTATTAATTGTTTTCTGGTTGTTTTTAATAGTTCCTCTCTGATCCTTTCTTCCTCTTATACTCTTCTCTTGCTATTTGATGGTTTTCTTGAGTGTTGTGCTTGGATTCCTTTTTTTCAAATTTGGGTGTATCTATTATAGGCATTAGGTTTGTGGTTACCATGAGGTTCATAATTTCCTAAATATTATTATTCCTCCTCCACACTTTTTGTATGTCATAATCTATATCTTTTGTGTGTCCCTTTACTAATTTTGTGTATAATTGATTTTACTGTTTTTGTGTTTTTATCTTTCTACTTGCTTAGTAACTGGTCTACCACCTTTACTGTAGGTTTATTTTCACTGATGAAAAATATTTAGACTTAAGAACATTTCCATTTATAGAAGTCCCTTTAACATATCCTGTAAGGCCATTTTAGTGGTGGTGAATTCTTTTAACGTTTCTTTATCTGGAAAACTTTTAATCTCTCCTTCAGTTCTGAACATAGACTTTCTGGGTAAAGGAGTCTGTGTTGTAGGTTCTTCCCTTTTAATACATTAAATAATTCATGCCACTCTCTCCTGGCCTGTAAACTTTCTGCTGATAAATCTGCTGATGGCCTGATGGAGTTTCCCTTACAGGCAACTGTCTGCCTCTCGCTGCTTTGAAGATTCTCTGTCTTTCATCTTTATTATTTTAATTATTATATGTCTTGGTGTTGTCCTTCTGGGGTTCCTCTTGTTAGGGGCTCCCTGCACTTCCATGACCTGGGTGCCTGTTTCCTTTCCCAGTTTGGGGAACTTTTCAGGTATTATTTCTTCAAAGAGACTTCCAATCCCTCTGTCTCTTCTCCTTCTAGGACCCCTATTATGTGAATACTGTTTCCTTTGGGGTCATCGCACAGCTCTCTCAGCATCTTCTCATTTTTAGTAATTATTTTCTCACTCTGTTCCCCAGCTTGGTTGCTCTGTGTTCTCTATCTCCATCACCCTGATTCTTTCCTTGCTTCCAGCAGTCTTCTCTGCATTCTCTCTATTGTATTTTTTATTTCGTTTACTGTATTCTTTAGCTCTGCATGGCTTTTTTCTTTATTTTTCTCTCTCCACTCAATTCTAGCTGAGATCATCAGTTTTTTCCCCAGGTCAGCGAGCATCTTTATCACTGTTACTTTCAATTATTTATCAAGAAGAACGGTGATCTCCTTTTCATTTAGCCCTTTTCCTGGTGTCTTGCTCTTTTTTTGGGAACATACTCCTCTGCCTCACTGTGTCTGGCTTTCTGTGTGTCTTCCTTTGAAGTAGGCAGATGAGCTGTTCTTCCTGGTCTCCGTGATATGTCCTGCGCTGTGCAGGAGCTCAGCAGACCCAGAGTCTGCATCTCTTGTGGCCAGCCGCGTTCTGCTGTTGGTGGGCTCTGGGTGTGGCTGCCTTTATGCCTGTCTGCTGGCAGTGGCTGATCCTCACTGGTCGGCTTTATGTGCCCTTCATGTGGCATGAGGCCCTCTGCTGGGAGTCACGTGGGCAGGCCTGTCCTCTGCCTGCCGGTCAGCAGTGGCGGCCTGCTGCTGGGAAGAGTGTGCCCGGCGGGGACAGGCCAACAGGGATTTCCTCGTGGGCTGCGCCACCAGTGAGGCAGCTGGAGAGCTTCAGAGCTGGCTCCCACAGGTGTGCAACCACTCGGGCTGAGGGGGAGGTGGGGAGGTGTGGTCGACCCTCCGCCTGCCAGGTGACCATAGCTGGGTCAAGTGGGCCAAGTGGGGTGAGTGTGCAGGCAGCAGCACATTAGGGCTGAGCCCCCAGCGAGGGAGATGGGGCATTTGGAGCTGGCCTCATGACTGTCTGACCTGGGGCTGAGGGCAGGCTGGGAAAGTGGCTGCAGTCCATTCTTCTGAGAGAACTCCTTGCGACCCCTCTGGCAGACCTCCAGCTGTTGGTAAACCTTTCAAACTGCAGTCTCAGTGTTGGATCTCGGAGGGATGACAGAGCTTGCCTGTCTTCCCCAAGGGACAGGAATACCGGCTGCCCCAGAGTGCCCCTGCTCCCCCTGGCGTCAGCCCCATTTGTCACCATAGCCCAATGCAGAGTGGCCTGTGCTCCCGCAGATCTCCAGGGCCAGGGGTACGAGGTTCCTGAGCATCCACCGCCTCCCTGCCCAGTTCTCCCCCTCTGCCTGTGGGATGATGGGTTGTGGCTGTGCCCTGAGCCCTCAGTGCGGCCGCTCCTCCTTCCCAGGTGGAGGTGGGCTGCTCTGCAGTCTCAGGTTGTTTCCAGGGTCATTGTATTTGCCACAGTTTCTTCCTCAGTGTGCCTGTGGGAGGAGGTTTCCATCTGCCTGTACTCTGCCATCTTCCCCACTGGCTACCTCCAGCCTTTGAAAATGCCAGATTTCATATACTGTCCACTGGAAATGTTATTTTTTTCAGTCTTTATTAATACATTTAATTATTTCTTAGGCCGTCTACATACAGAATATCTCTTATGGAATGCTGCCTCTGTGACATTTATCCTTAGTCAGTTTGGGAGTGCAGTTGGTGTACATGGGCCTCTCTCTCCACCTTGTCCTTGCCCAGGACAGGTCTCCATGGGTGGCCAGTGGTCCTCGGGTCCCCGTCCTGATGGACTTCTCCCCACAGGCCCAGCAGGAGACACAGAAGGCAGCGCTGCGGTACGAGCGCGCTGTGAGCATGCACAATGCTGCCCGGGAGATGGTGTTCGTGGCTGAGCAGGGTGTCATGGCTGACAAGAACCGGCTGGACCCCACGTGGCAGGAGATGCTCAACCACGCCACCTGCAAGGTGAGGTGGGCAGTGCCAGCAGTCCCCTCCGCAGGCGCCGTCACTTTGCTCTCCCTCCTCGCCAGCTTCCTTCAGCTTTGCCGTTTCAGGCACAACCTGTTCTTGCTCTCTGCCCTGTTTGGCCTCCAGGGCTTCCCACATGTATTTTCTTGTGACTTAGAATCTCTCTCTGGGCTCTTCCTGACCTTTGCCTCCAGATGTGGGACTAACCTGAACAGTCCACCCCTGCTGGGTGCTCTGGATTCAGCTCACATTTCATTACGTTTGGCTGTTTTCAGGATCATTTTCCTTTCTCTGGCCAGTGCACCTTAAATTTTGAAGTGTAACTTGTGTATCATTTCCAAGCTACTCCGAGGGGATCGGGGAGCAGAGTACCCCAGGTGGCACAGTCGACCTCCATCCCCGTGGAGGAAGCAAGTGTCCTAGTGCATGTGGGCTCCTAGGACAGCACAGCACAGGCCGGGCAGTGTAAACAGCAGGTGTTCTTTCTGCACGTGGGAGGCGCAGAAGCCACATTGAGGCCCAGGCAGACTTGGTGTCCTGGGCCCACTTCTGGGTTCCCAGGAGGCTGGTTGTCTTTGGCCATGGCCTCAAGTGGTAGAGGGGGTGTGAGGGGCGAGCTCCCAGGATCTCTTTTATAAGGGTTCTGATCCCAAGCTTGAGAGGTTCCCCCTCATAACCTAATCACCTCTCCAGTACCATCAACTTAGGGGTTAAGATTTCAACACAGGATTTGTGGGGGGCATAAACACTTAGTGTCCAGCAGTGCCTGCTGCCCAGTCGTGCCTCAGTTCATGTGCTCTGTGGGCCAGGCCCACGGCCTCCCTCTGAGCGAGCCCACAGAGGAGAGCACAGCCTGGGGCAATGGCTGCTGAAGTGGTGGGGCTGCGTGCGCGCCTGCCCAGGGTGTGCTGAGGCCAGACCCCAGCGCTGGTGGGTGACATGGCTATAGTGCCTGGGAACCTCAAGACCTGGCACACTGCTGGGCTCCCCACGCTGGGGTCCCTCTCACCCTGAGGTCAGCGGCTGGGGTAGATACGCTGTGACTCATGGCACTCAGGCGTGGTCCAGAGCCCTGGCACCTCCTGCAGGCACAGAGCTGAGTGGCAGGGGACGTGGACAAGGACCACTGCCCTCTGTGTCTTGGAAGCTCAGGGTCCTCTCCAGGCTCTGCCCACAGTGGGGCTCCCCCAGGGTAACGTTTGGATTGGCAGCCTGGGGCAGATGACAGGCAGTGGTGTGGGTCCCAGCTCAGGGCTGTGTGTCCTCTGCCGCCCTCGGGCCAGGTTAATGAGGCGGAGGAGGAGCGGCTTCGTGGCGAGCGGGAGCACCAGCGGGTGACACGGCTGTGCCAGCAGGCTGAGGCGCGGGTCCAGGCTCTGCAGAAGACACTCCGGCGGGCCATTGGGAAGAGCCGCCCCTACTTTGAGCTCAAGGCCCAGTTCAGCCAGATCCTGGAGGTAGCCGAGCAGGCAGGGGAGGGAGGGTGGGCAGGAATGAAGGCCTGGGAGGAGGCCCTGCAGGGCTGGGCCCAGGTCAGCAGGGCAGGATTGCTGGGAAAAGGGGACCCTGGGAAGGGGGTCCCGGGGGTGGGCGCCGCAGGTGTGCGGTGGGTGGTGAGCAGGACCAGGGCTCAGAGAAGAGGCCCCATCCAGAGTGCTAAGTGGTCTCATGAGATGCCCAGCTCCGGGCCCAAGGAGAGCTGCCCAGAGGGTCACCTGCTCTGTCCCCTCTGCAGGAGCACAAGGCCAAGGTGACAGAGCTGGAGCAGCAGGTGGCCCAGGCCAAGACCCGCTACTCGGTAGCCCTGCGCAACCTGGAGCAGATCAGCGAGCAGATTCATGCCCGGCGCCGGGGTCTTCCCCCTGGGCCTCCTGGCCAACGGCGCTCCTCCCCCGTGGGGGCCGAGGCTGGGCCTGATGGCAGCGAGGACGGGGACAGTGGGATCCTGGAGGGAGCTGAGGGGGGTGGCCTGGAGGAGGGCGGTGGCCTGGGGCCCGGGCCCGGCCCTGACACAGACACGCTGAGCCTACTGAGCCTGCGCACCGTGGCCTCGGACCTGCAGAAGTGTGACTCCGTGGAGCACCTGCGGGGCCTCTCAGACCATGCCAGCCTGGATGGCCAGGAGCTGGGGCCCCGGAGCGGCTGGCGCAGGGGCAGTGACGGCAAGGGCCGTGCGGGCCGCCACCAGCGCAGCATCAGCCTGTAGCTCCGTTCGGCGTGGCTGGTCGTCTCTGTCACTGGCTCGGTGGGCAGGGCAGGCCCCGCGCCCTCTCCTGGGGTCTGGCTTCCCCAGGCAAGGTCAGGCTGGCCGGCTGAGTCCTGCGTGCGAGGCTTCCCACCCCGCACCCCCACCCTTCCGTGCAGGTGGCAGCTCTTTGCCTTACCCCTTCAGAGGGCTTGTGTCTGGCGCTCACATCTCCCCTTGCCCTGCTGGCTGCCCACAGTCTGTCTGATGCCCTCTGCTGTTTCTCCTTCCAGGGTCTGGCTTTTTCCTTCAGGGAACTTAGTCTAGGAGGCACAGCAAAGCCTGTCAGGGTGGGTGCTAGGCCCTCAGCTTGCAGGAACTCCAGGTGCCCTTCTCCCGGGGCTCCCTTGGGCTGCTTCAGAGCCCTCCTGGCCACCCTGCATCCCGGGCCTCTGTCCCAGCCTGTGGGTGGCCTGTCAGGCGTGCTGTGGAAGACAGCACTGCTCCCCTCAGCACTCCCTTGGGACCTCAGCCACTTTGCTACGTGTGCCCCAAAGCAGGACGTGAAGGATGGTGGTGTCAGGAAAGGTGAAACCGCCCCAGTGTCAGCATCAGTGACACTCCCCAGTCCGTGCGTGCTCCCAAGTGCATGGTGGTTCCCAGATGGGCTGGGCCCTTAATGCTGCCAAGGTGCTAGTGGGTCTCCAGCAGGGCCCATGTCGGGGGTTGCACTGAGGGCCTGATGGCTGAGGCCTTTGCTGTCTCTACTGCAGTCAGGTTCACTCTTCTGGGATGAGGAGCTGAGGATGCCAGCTGACTCTCAGTGGCCTCCTCCGGTGGAGTTAGGGAATCTGGTGCTCAACTGCTGTCCCTTGCTCTTCCCTAAACCAAACAATACCTACTCCCGGACCCCATGGGGGTGCTCCAGTCTGGCTGCTGAGTCTGCTGATGTGCAGACAGGTTGGCTGGTTTGAAGGGACCCACTTGCCACTGGGAGCAAGCAGCTCCAGGTGTCTGGTGGTGTCCAACCTGTGTGGGTGGAAAGTGGGGAAGCCACACTGGATCTGGGTGCCTTGGGAGAGCCAGACCTCTGTCCTGCCCCATCCCTGGGGGAGTGAGAGTTGGGCCCTGGGCAGGAGAGCTTGTGCCCAGGCTTGCATGCTGCTGCCATCGGCTGGGAGGGGTGGGCCTTTACGTGCAGGCGCCTCTCATGGGTCATGATGAGAACTGCCAGGTTTGAGGTGGCCATGGGTGTAGGGAAGCAAGGAGGAATTGGGTGAGCGTGCGTGCATGTGCTGGTGTGTGTGTGGGTAAAGGGTCTGCCATCGGTTTTATTTAAATAAAATAGTTTATGTATGTAGCAGTAATGCTTGCTGTCCCTGTCAGGAGGAAGGGGGAAAAGGGGTGATGGGGAAGGAACAACTGGAGCAAACTGGTGGGGGGGCCTTTCAGTGTAGTCAGGGCAGGGGACAGTCCCCCACTGCTGCTTGCGGACATGGAGGGGTCTGCAGGGTGGAGTGGGCATTGTCAGTGCTGACCCTGGACAAGAGCATGAAGGAAGGGTAGGACATAGATTTGCGGGATTTAGCAAATAAATATGCAGGAAACCCAGTTAGGCTTGCATTTCAGATAATGAATTTTGCACCCTGCAACATTTAGGACATACACTAGGTTATTTGTCATCTGAAATTAAAATCTTACATAAAAGGTGACTCTAAGGGCTTGACCTGTTACGGGGTGGAAGGGGTATGAATGTGTGAACCCACAGCCTATGAAACATCTGGGGAGGGCATGGAAACTTCAGAAGCTATGGAGTGGAGAAGGAGCCCCACCAGGGGTGTGCCTGCATGCAAAGCCTGGTGAGTTGGGGGGTCAGCCAAGGGCTGGAGAAGGTTCCGCCAGGAGGGCAGGAGAACCGCTGAAGGTCTGATGGGAAGTGAGTGTGCTGAGGACCCTTAAAGGCAGGGCGGAGGTCAAGACCTGAAAGGGTGTGAGGTCAGACGACAGATGGGCGGTCAGGAGCCACTGCGTGCGTGCTGTGCGCTTTGGCAGGCGTCCAGGTGCAAGGCCTCCTTTCCTGGCTTGGCTTCCCTGAGAGGTAAGTGTGACAGGCAAATGGGTGCCCGATACTTCTTTCATCACGGAAAGGGCAACTGTGAGTGCACCACCCGCGTCCTTGGGCAGGTGGGCCCTCTGAGAGGACGCCCCAGTGCCCTGCCCCTTGGTAGTGCGGGACTTGAAAGGCTCCTGGCATGAAGGAGCCCTAGCGAAGAAGGGCTGGCTATGCCCCGGCTCCCTTGCAAAATCACCTGCTGGATAGGAGTGGGGCCATCTCATGGGGCCAGTGGTGTGGAAGACAGCTGCGGAAAACGTGCCCCAGGTGTGTCTTGGCAGTGGCTGGCGCTCCCGCATTGGCCCCATGTGCCGGGCACAGGCGGTTCCCCATCAGCGCTCACGGGCAGGTGGTGGTACCACGTGCAATTTCAGGTGGAATGTGGGCGCGGTGGGGGTGCCATCGGCGTTCAGGAAGCCTTACAGGGGCGAGCTGAGAACGGTAGGGCGAAGGGATTTCACAGTGAGCAGGTGAGGGCCTGAGGTGGTGGCGTGGTGAGGTGAGGTGCGAGGGGGTGAGGTCAGAGTGGTTTGGTTGGGTGGGAGGAGAGGCGAGGCGGCGAGGGGCGGGCCTTGATCCCTCCCGGTTGCTGTGCCCGTCCCGTCACCCGGCTCTCCGAGCGCAGAGTTCCGAGCTGCGTCCGCCGCAGGTGAGGGGCTGGGCCTCAGTCTCCGTGCGCGGAGCCGGGGCGCGGGAAACGGGCGCTTGCGCCTACCTTCGGCCGTGCTGAAGCTGCATGGGCTCCCTGGGCCCCGCTACCCGGGGCTGCAGCCCTGGGGGCCCGCCTCCGCGTGCCCAGCGGGCGCTGTCGGCCGTCGGCCGCAGTGCCCGTGGCAGCTCGGCAGCCCCTCCCGCGAGAGGCCCCGGCTGTCGTGTCCCTGCCCGTCGGCAGGGGGCGGCCTCCGCCCGCCCCGTCCCGGGAGCCCGCCCGCCGCGCTCCTCCCACTCGCGACCGCTCCTCCCCGCAGACAGGGCGCT
>NW_026645139.1:0-25855 GCF_030020395.1 Manis pentadactyla
TAAAAAAAAATTTTTTTGTTATCATTAATCTACAATCACGTGAAGAACATTATGTTTACTATGCTCCCCCTTAACCAAGTCCACCAGCAAAAACCTCTTAAAGTCTCTGTCCATCAGCATAGTTGGATGCTTTAAACCCCTTCAGCATGTACCCATTCAAAGACACCGATACAGTCGCTGTCAATCATGGAGTAGTAAGATGCTATATAACCTCTACTAGTCTTCTCTGTGTTGTACAGCACTCCGCATGTCCCGAGCGACCCCACGCAATATACATGGTAATCCTAATGCCCCCATTCTTTCTCCTCGCACTTATCCCTCCATTCAGAACCACCCTGCCCAGTCCTTTTCCCTTTGGCAACTTTTAGTCAACTCTCGGGTTCTGTGAGTATACTGATGTTTTTTTCCTTCAGTTTTTCTTTGTTGTTATACTGCACACATGAGTGATATCATTTGATATTGTCTTTCCCCGCCTGACCTATTTTTCTGGAAATACTACTGTCTAGCTCCATCCACGTCATTGCAAATGGCAGGATTTGTTTTCTTCTTATGGCTGCTTACTGCCCTTTTTAAACTGGATTTCATTCTTCTTTTTAGTTTATAGTTTAGCTATGTGATTTCACCATTCATCTCCTGGTTATGAGCAACAGCTTTGTGTCAATCGATATGTATCTGTATCTATCTATCGCTCTGTCTGTCTGTATGTCTGTCTATCTTTCTATATATCCTTCTTTCTATCTCTCTATCCTCTCTATTTATCTATCCATCTATCTAGCTTCCTGTCTTCTGTCTATCATGTGTATCACCTATCTATCATCTGTCATCTATCTATCTGTCTATCTATGAAACAATCTTCTTTCTGTCTGTCCATCTATCCTTATGTACAGAACAGTTAACTACATCACCTATGTCACTTCCCTACATTATGCTTCCAAAAACATTGCAAGGTTACTAGGCCGTAGGGAGAGCACTGGGCTCACTGAGACAATTGCAGATCGAATCAGCCGCGTGTGCTTACAAAACCAGTAAATGGTGGTGCAGGGACTTGAACCCGTATCTCTGTCCTCTGTCCTCTTAAACCTCCTTCTCGCTTGCTAACTGTATTTAGCCACATTCATTGACTAAGTCCTCACTGACGACCCCAAGTATACTTCCTCTGGGCCTGTTGTAGACAGAAAAGTATACTTTGTGCTTTACTCACCACCATGTTTGAGGGACATTGGCGTGTTCACCACTGATAGGAGGAGGGACAAATAAAAAGGAACACCTAACTCTAGACAGGAGGATTTGTGAGCAAAGTGTGCGTTGTGGAGAGACGTGTTTGGTTTAGTGTCCAAACTTCCGTCTTTATGTGGTTATTACTTCTTTACATTCATGGATATCATAAAACCCAGTGATTTCAAAAGCCCAGACGCATATTATTACAGCAATTCATTTGTTGATGTGAGAAAAATGAGAAGGACATTGCAGTACCACTAAATCTATACCTGGTCACTGGTGATACCAAACAAAAGCAATTCACGGTGGCTTGGTAGGACTATTTTCTAGTGACTGTCTCTGGTGACTCAAACAGAATCCATTTGTTTCTTTGTTTCAAAGATTCACTTGTATAGGCTACCTGTCCCCGCCCCTTCAGCTTGTAGTTTGTCTGTGTCCTTGGATCACAAGTGAGTCTCCAGTAAGGGAGCACTTAGGTGATCTTGAGTTTTCATCAGTTCTTCTAAACCTGTGTCTTTTGATCGGAGCAGTGAAAGCCTGTACTTTTATTCTGATATTTGATAGCTAGGCTCTTACTGCTCTTTGAAATTTTTTTTGTTCTCATTAATATACAATCACATGCAGAACAATATGTTTACTAGTCTAACCCCTTCACCAAGTCCTCGCCAAATCCCAGTTTCAGTCGCTGTCCGTCAGCGTGTCGTAAGATGCTCTAGAATCACTACTTGTCTTCTCTGTGTTGTATAGCCCTCCCAATGTCCCTTCACCCTACACATTATTCATGCAAATCCTAATGCCCCCATTCTTTTTCCCCACCCTTATCAATCCCTTCCCACAAACACTACGCAGTCCCTGTCTCTTTGGTAACTCTTAGTCCACTCTCGGGTACTGTGTATATGCTGCTCTTTCTTCCTTCAGTTTTTCTTTGTTATCGTACTCCACACATGAGTTAAATCATTTGGTACATGTATTTCTCCGACTGGCCTATTTGACTGAGCATAATACCCTCTAGCTCCATCCAAGTTATTGCCAATGATAGGATTTGTTTTCTTCTTATGGCTACTTACTGCACTTTTTAAACTGGATTTTATTCTTCTTTTTCGTTTGTAGTTTCGCTATGTGCTTCAACCATTGCTCTCATGGTTATGAGCAATAGCTTTGTGTTAATCGATATGAACCTATATCTGTCTATCTGTTTTTCTATCAATCAATCAATCAATCATCTTTCTGTCTGCCCATCTGTCCTTGTGTACAGAACAGTTAACCACGTACCCTGTGTCACTTTCCTACATTATGCTTCCAAAAATCCTGCAAGGTAACTAGGCTGTAGGGAGAGCACTGTGTTCACCGAGACACTTGCAGGTCGTGTCGGCCGAGTGTACCTACAAAACCAGGAAATGGTTGTGCAGGGAATTGAACCCGTGTCTCTATCCTCTGTCCTCTTTCATCTCCTTCTCACTTCCTGTCTGTATTTAGCCACATTCATTCACTAAGTGCTCCCTGAAGACCACAAGTATCCTTCCTCTGGGCCTGTGGTCGATAGAAACGTAAACTTGTTGCTTTGCTCACCACCATGTTTGAAGGACATCTATGTGAACACCACTGATAGGATGGAGGGTCAAATAAAAAGGAACACCAATTTCTAGACAGGAGCAGTTGGGAGCTAAGAGTGTATTGTGGAGTGACATGTTTATTTGAGTGTCCAAACTTCCCTCTTTAGGTGGTTATTACTTCACATTCGTGAAGATCATAAAACCCACAGATTTCAAAGGCCCAGATTCTTATTATTACAGCATCTCAGTTGTTGAGGGGAGAGAAAATGAGAAGGACGTTGCTCCACCACTAAATCTATGGCTGGGCCTTGCTGAAAACAAACAAAAAGAATTCACGGTGACCAGATAGTGCTATTTTCTACTGACTGTCTCTGGGGTCTCAAACAGAATCCATTTGTTTGATTGTTTGTTTTTCAGTTTCACTTGTGTTGGGTACTTGTCCCCACACCTTCAGATTGTAGTTTGTCTGTGTCCTTGGATCTCAAGGGTGTCTCCTGTTAGGAAGCACGTAGGTTTCTTGAGTTTTCATCCGTTCTTTTAACCCTGTGTCTTTTGTTTGCAGCACTCAGACCCTGACTTTTATTCTGATGATTCAGCGCAGTGCCCTTATTGCACTTAAAAAAAAATTTTTTTGTTATCATTAATCTACAATCACGTGAAGAACATTATGTTTACTATGCTCCCCCTTAACCAAGTCCACCAGCAAAAACCTCTTAAAGTCTCTGTCCATCAGCATAGTTGGATGCTTTAAACCCCTTCAGCATGTACCCATTCAAAGACACCGATACAGTCGCTGTCAATCATGGAGTAGTAAGATGCTATATAACCTCTACTAGTCTTCTCTGTGTTGTACAGCACTCCGCATGTCCCGAGCGACCCCACGCAATATACATGGTAATCCTAATGCCCCCATTCTTTCTCCTCGCACTTATCCCTCCATTCAGAACCACCCTGCCCAGTCCTTTTCCCTTTGGCAACTTTTAGTCAACTCTCGGGTTCTGTGAGTATACTGATGTTTTTTTCCTTCAGTTTTTCTTTGTTGTTATACTGCACACATGAGTGATATCATTTGATATTGTCTTTCCCCGCCTGACCTATTTTTCTGGAAATACTACTGTCTAGCTCCATCCACGTCATTGCAAATGGCAGGATTTGTTTTCTTCTTATGGCTGCTTACTGCCCTTTTTAAACTGGATTTCATTCTTCTTTTTAGTTTATAGTTTAGCTATGTGATTTCACCATTCATCTCCTGGTTATGAGCAACAGCTTTGTGTCAATCGATATGTATCTGTATCTATCTATCGCTCTGTCTGTCTGTATGTCTGTCTATCTTTCTATATATCCTTCTTTCTATCTCTCTATCCTCTCTATTTATCTATCCATCTATCTAGCTTCCTGTCTTCTGTCTATCATGTGTATCACCTATCTATCATCTGTCATCTATCTATCTGTCTATCTATGAAACAATCTTCTTTCTGTCTGTCCATCTATCCTTATGTACAGAACAGTTAACTACATCACCTATGTCACTTCCCTACATTATGCTTCCAAAAACATTGCAAGGTTACTAGGCCGTAGGGAGAGCACTGGGCTCACTGAGACAATTGCAGATCGAATCAGCCGCGTGTGCTTACAAAACCAGTAAATGGTGGTGCAGGGACTTGAACCCGTATCTCTGTCCTCTGTCCTCTTAAACCTCCTTCTCGCTTGCTAACTGTATTTAGCCACATTCATTGACTAAGTCCTCACTGACGACCCCAAGTATACTTCCTCTGGGCCTGTTGTAGACAGAAAAGTATACTTTGTGCTTTACTCACCACCATGTTTGAGGGACATTGGCGTGTTCACCACTGATAGGAGGAGGGACAAATAAAAAGGAACACCTAACTCTAGACAGGAGGATTTGTGAGCAAAGTGTGCGTTGTGGAGAGACGTGTTTGGTTTAGTGTCCAAACTTCCGTCTTTATGTGGTTATTACTTCTTTACATTCATGGATATCATAAAACCCAGTGATTTCAAAAGCCCAGACGCATATTATTACAGCAATTCATTTGTTGATGTGAGAAAAATGAGAAGGACATTGCAGTACCACTAAATCTATACCTGGTCACTGGTGATACCAAACAAAAGCAATTCACGGTGGCTTGGTAGGACTATTTTCTAGTGACTGTCTCTGGTGACTCAAACAGAATCCATTTGTTTCTTTGTTTCAAAGATTCACTTGTATAGGCTACCTGTCCCCGCCCCTTCAGCTTGTAGTTTGTCTGTGTCCTTGGATCACAAGTGAGTCTCCAGTAAGGGAGCACTTAGGTGATCTTGAGTTTTCATCAGTTCTTCTAAACCTGTGTCTTTTGATCGGAGCAGTGAAAGCCTGTACTTTTATTCTGATATTTGATAGCTAGGCTCTTACTGCTCTTTGAAATTTTTTTTGTTCTCATTAATATACAATCACATGCAGAACAATATGTTTACTAGTCTAACCCCTTCACCAAGTCCTCGCCAAATCCCAGTTTCAGTCGCTGTCCGTCAGCGTGTCGTAAGATGCTCTAGAATCACTACTTGTCTTCTCTGTGTTGTATAGCCCTCCCAATGTCCCTTCACCCTACACATTATTCATGCAAATCCTAATGCCCCCATTCTTTTTCCCCACCCTTATCAATCCCTTCCCACAAACACTACGCAGTCCCTGTCTCTTTGGTAACTCTTAGTCCACTCTCGGGTACTGTGTATATGCTGCTCTTTCTTCCTTCAGTTTTTCTTTGTTATCGTACTCCACACATGAGTTAAATCATTTGGTACATGTATTTCTCCGACTGGCCTATTTGACTGAGCATAATACCCTCTAGCTCCATCCAAGTTATTGCCAATGATAGGATTTGTTTTCTTCTTATGGCTACTTACTGCACTTTTTAAACTGGATTTTATTCTTCTTTTTCGTTTGTAGTTTCGCTATGTGCTTCAACCATTGCTCTCATGGTTATGAGCAATAGCTTTGTGTTAATCGATATGAACCTATATCTGTCTATCTGTTTTTCTATCAATCAATCAATCAATCATCTTTCTGTCTGCCCATCTGTCCTTGTGTACAGAACAGTTAACCACGTACCCTGTGTCACTTTCCTACATTATGCTTCCAAAAATCCTGCAAGGTAACTAGGCTGTAGGGAGAGCACTGTGTTCACCGAGACACTTGCAGGTCGTGTCGGCCGAGTGTACCTACAAAACCAGGAAATGGTTGTGCAGGGAATTGAACCCGTGTCTCTATCCTCTGTCCTCTTTCATCTCCTTCTCACTTCCTGTCTGTATTTAGCCACATTCATTCACTAAGTGCTCCCTGAAGACCACAAGTATCCTTCCTCTGGGCCTGTGGTCGATAGAAACGTAAACTTGTTGCTTTGCTCACCACCATGTTTGAAGGACATCTATGTGAACACCACTGATAGGATGGAGGGTCAAATAAAAAGGAACACCAATTTCTAGACAGGAGCAGTTGGGAGCTAAGAGTGTATTGTGGAGTGACATGTTTATTTGAGTGTCCAAACTTCCCTCTTTAGGTGGTTATTACTTCACATTCGTGAAGATCATAAAACCCACAGATTTCAAAGGCCCAGATTCTTATTATTACAGCATCTCAGTTGTTGAGGGGAGAGAAAATGAGAAGGACGTTGCTCCACCACTAAATCTATGGCTGGGCCTTGCTGAAAACAAACAAAAAGAATTCACGGTGACCAGATAGTGCTATTTTCTACTGACTGTCTCTGGGGTCTCAAACAGAATCCATTTGTTTGATTGTTTGTTTTTCAGTTTCACTTGTGTTGGGTACTTGTCCCCACACCTTCAGATTGTAGTTTGTCTGTGTCCTTGGATCTCAAGGGTGTCTCCTGTTAGGAAGCACGTAGGTTTCTTGAGTTTTCATCCGTTCTTTTAACCCTGTGTCTTTTGTTTGCAGCACTCAGACCCTGACTTTTATTCTGATGATTCAGCGCAGTGCCCTTATTGCACTTAAAAAAAAATTTTTTTGTTATCATTAATCTACAATCACGTGAAGAACATTATGTTTACTATGCTCCCCCTTAACCAAGTCCACCAGCAAAAACCTCTTAAAGTCTCTGTCCATCAGCATAGTTGGATGCTTTAAACCCCTTCAGCATGTACCCATTCAAAGACACCGATACAGTCGCTGTCAATCATGGAGTAGTAAGATGCTATATAACCTCTACTAGTCTTCTCTGTGTTGTACAGCACTCCGCATGTCCCGAGCGACCCCACGCAATATACATGGTAATCCTAATGCCCCCATTCTTTCTCCTCGCACTTATCCCTCCATTCAGAACCACCCTGCCCAGTCCTTTTCCCTTTGGCAACTTTTAGTCAACTCTCGGGTTCTGTGAGTATACTGATGTTTTTTTCCTTCAGTTTTTCTTTGTTGTTATACTGCACACATGAGTGATATCATTTGATATTGTCTTTCCCCGCCTGACCTATTTTTCTGGAAATACTACTGTCTAGCTCCATCCACGTCATTGCAAATGGCAGGATTTGTTTTCTTCTTATGGCTGCTTACTGCCCTTTTTAAACTGGATTTCATTCTTCTTTTTAGTTTATAGTTTAGCTATGTGATTTCACCATTCATCTCCTGGTTATGAGCAACAGCTTTGTGTCAATCGATATGTATCTGTATCTATCTATCGCTCTGTCTGTCTGTATGTCTGTCTATCTTTCTATATATCCTTCTTTCTATCTCTCTATCCTCTCTATTTATCTATCCATCTATCTAGCTTCCTGTCTTCTGTCTATCATGTGTATCACCTATCTATCATCTGTCATCTATCTATCTGTCTATCTATGAAACAATCTTCTTTCTGTCTGTCCATCTATCCTTATGTACAGAACAGTTAACTACATCACCTATGTCACTTCCCTACATTATGCTTCCAAAAACATTGCAAGGTTACTAGGCCGTAGGGAGAGCACTGGGCTCACTGAGACAATTGCAGATCGAATCAGCCGCGTGTGCTTACAAAACCAGTAAATGGTGGTGCAGGGACTTGAACCCGTATCTCTGTCCTCTGTCCTCTTAAACCTCCTTCTCGCTTGCTAACTGTATTTAGCCACATTCATTGACTAAGTCCTCACTGACGACCCCAAGTATACTTCCTCTGGGCCTGTTGTAGACAGAAAAGTATACTTTGTGCTTTACTCACCACCATGTTTGAGGGACATTGGCGTGTTCACCACTGATAGGAGGAGGGACAAATAAAAAGGAACACCTAACTCTAGACAGGAGGATTTGTGAGCAAAGTGTGCGTTGTGGAGAGACGTGTTTGGTTTAGTGTCCAAACTTCCGTCTTTATGTGGTTATTACTTCTTTACATTCATGGATATCATAAAACCCAGTGATTTCAAAAGCCCAGACGCATATTATTACAGCAATTCATTTGTTGATGTGAGAAAAATGAGAAGGACATTGCAGTACCACTAAATCTATACCTGGTCACTGGTGATACCAAACAAAAGCAATTCACGGTGGCTTGGTAGGACTATTTTCTAGTGACTGTCTCTGGTGACTCAAACAGAATCCATTTGTTTCTTTGTTTCAAAGATTCACTTGTATAGGCTACCTGTCCCCGCCCCTTCAGCTTGTAGTTTGTCTGTGTCCTTGGATCACAAGTGAGTCTCCAGTAAGGGAGCACTTAGGTGATCTTGAGTTTTCATCAGTTCTTCTAAACCTGTGTCTTTTGATCGGAGCAGTGAAAGCCTGTACTTTTATTCTGATATTTGATAGCTAGGCTCTTACTGCTCTTTGAAATTTTTTTTGTTCTCATTAATATACAATCACATGCAGAACAATATGTTTACTAGTCTAACCCCTTCACCAAGTCCTCGCCAAATCCCAGTTTCAGTCGCTGTCCGTCAGCGTGTCGTAAGATGCTCTAGAATCACTACTTGTCTTCTCTGTGTTGTATAGCCCTCCCAATGTCCCTTCACCCTACACATTATTCATGCAAATCCTAATGCCCCCATTCTTTTTCCCCACCCTTATCAATCCCTTCCCACAAACACTACGCAGTCCCTGTCTCTTTGGTAACTCTTAGTCCACTCTCGGGTACTGTGTATATGCTGCTCTTTCTTCCTTCAGTTTTTCTTTGTTATCGTACTCCACACATGAGTTAAATCATTTGGTACATGTATTTCACCGACTGGCCTATTTGACTGAGCATAATACCCTCTAGCTCCATCCAAGTTATTGCCAATGATAGGATTTGTTTTCTTCTTATGGCTACTTACTGCACTTTTTAAACTGGATTTTATTCTTCTTTTTCGTTTGTAGTTTCGCTATGTGCTTCAACCATTGCTCTCATGGTTATGAGCAATAGCTTTGTGTTAATCGATATGAACCTATATCTGTCTATCTGTTTTTCTATCAATCAATCAATCAATCATCTTTCTGTCTGCCCATCTGTCCTTGTGTACAGAACAGTTAACCACGTACCCTGTGTCACTTTCCTACATTATGCTTCCAAAAATCCTGCAAGGTAACTAGGCTGTAGGGAGAGCACTGTGTTCACCGAGACACTTGCAGGTCGTGTCGGCCGAGTGTACCTACAAAACCAGGAAATGGTTGTGCAGGGAATTGAACCCGTGTCTCTATCCTCTGTCCTCTTTCATCTCCTTCTCACTTCCTGTCTGTATTTAGCCACATTCATTCACTAAGTGCTCCCTGAAGACCACAAGTATCCTTCCTCTGGGCCTGTGGTCGATAGAAACGTAAACTTGTTGCTTTGCTCACCACCATGTTTGAAGGACATCTATGTGAACACCACTGATAGGATGGAGGGTCAAATAAAAAGGAACACCAATTTCTAGACAGGAGCAGTTGGGAGCTAAGAGTGTATTGTGGAGTGACATGTTTATTTGAGTGTCCAAACTTCCCTCTTTAGGTGGTTATTACTTCACATTCGTGAAGATCATAAAACCCACAGATTTCAAAGGCCCAGATTCTTATTATTACAGCATCTCAGTTGTTGAGGGGAGAGAAAATGAGAAGGACGTTGCTCCACCACTAAATCTATGGCTGGGCCTTGCTGAAAACAAACAAAAAGAATTCACGGTGACCAGATAGTGCTATTTTCTACTGACTGTCTCTGGGGTCTCAAACAGAATCCATTTGTTTGATTGTTTGTTTTTCAGTTTCACTTGTGTTGGGTACTTGTCCCCACACCTTCAGATTGTAGTTTGTCTGTGTCCTTGGATCTCAAGTGTGTCTCCTGTTAGGAAGCACGTAGGTTTCTTGAGTTTTCATCCGTTCTTTTAACCCTGTGTCTTTTGTTTGCAGCACTCAGACCCTGACTTTTATTCTGATGATTCAGCGCAGTGCCCTTATTGCACTTAAAAAAAAATTTTTTTGTTATCATTAATCTACAATCACGTGAAGAACATTATGTTTACTATGCTCCCCCTTAACCAAGTCCACCAGCAAAAACCTCTTAAAGTCTCTGTCCATCAGCATAGTTGGATGCTTTAAACCCCTTCAGCATGTACCCATTCAAAGACACCGATACAGTCGCTGTCAATCATGGAGTAGTAAGATGCTATATAACCTCTACTAGTCTTCTCTGTGTTGTACAGCACTCCGCATGTCCCGAGCGACCCCACGCAATATACATGGTAATCCTAATGCCCCCATTCTTTCTCCTCGCACTTATCCCTCCATTCAGAACCACCCTGCCCAGTCCTTTTCCCTTTGGCAACTTTTAGTCAACTCTCGGGTTCTGTGAGTATACTGATGTTTTTTTCCTTCAGTTTTTCTTTGTTGTTATACTGCACACATGAGTGATATCATTTGATATTGTCTTTCCCCGCCTGACCTATTTTTCTGGAAATACTACTGTCTAGCTCCATCCACGTCATTGCAAATGGCAGGATTTGTTTTCTTCTTATGGCTGCTTACTGCCCTTTTTAAACTGGATTTCATTCTTCTTTTTAGTTTATAGTTTAGCTATGTGATTTCACCATTCATCTCCTGGTTATGAGCAACAGCTTTGTGTCAATCGATATGTATCTGTATCTATCTATCGCTCTGTCTGTCTGTATGTCTGTCTATCTTTCTATATATCCTTCTTTCTATCTCTCTATCCTCTCTATTTATCTATCCATCTATCTAGCTTCCTGTCTTCTGTCTATCATGTGTATCACCTATCTATCATCTGTCATCTATCTATCTGTCTATCTATGAAACAATCTTCTTTCTGTCTGTCCATCTATCCTTATGTACAGAACAGTTAACTACATCACCTATGTCACTTCCCTACATTATGCTTCCAAAAACATTGCAAGGTTACTAGGCCGTAGGGAGAGCACTGGGCTCACTGAGACAATTGCAGATCGAATCAGCCGCGTGTGCTTACAAAACCAGTAAATGGTGGTGCAGGGACTTGAACCCGTATCTCTGTCCTCTGTCCTCTTAAACCTCCTTCTCGCTTGCTAACTGTATTTAGCCACATTCATTGACTAAGTCCTCACTGACGACCCCAAGTATACTTCCTCTGGGCCTGTTGTAGACAGAAAAGTATACTTTGTGCTTTACTCACCACCATGTTTGAGGGACATTGGCGTGTTCACCACTGATAGGAGGAGGGACAAATAAAAAGGAACACCTAACTCTAGACAGGAGGATTTGTGAGCAAAGTGTGCGTTGTGGAGAGACGTGTTTGGTTTAGTGTCCAAACTTCCGTCTTTATGTGGTTATTACTTCTTTACATTCATGGATATCATAAAACCCAGTGATTTCAAAAGCCCAGACGCATATTATTACAGCAATTCATTTGTTGATGTGAGAAAAATGAGAAGGACATTGCAGTACCACTAAATCTATACCTGGTCACTGGTGATACCAAACAAAAGCAATTCACGGTGGCTTGGTAGGACTATTTTCTAGTGACTGTCTCTGGTGACTCAAACAGAATCCATTTGTTTCTTTGTTTCAAAGATTCACTTGTATAGGCTACCTGTCCCCGCCCCTTCAGCTTGTAGTTTGTCTGTGTCCTTGGATCACAAGTGAGTCTCCAGTAAGGGAGCACTTAGGTGATCTTGAGTTTTCATCAGTTCTTCTAAACCTGTGTCTTTTGATCGGAGCAGTGAAAGCCTGTACTTTTATTCTGATATTTGATAGCTAGGCTCTTACTGCTCTTTGAAATTTTTTTTGTTCTCATTAATATACAATCACATGCAGAACAATATGTTTACTAGTCTAACCCCTTCACCAAGTCCTCGCCAAATCCCAGTTTCAGTCGCTGTCCGTCAGCGTGTCGTAAGATGCTCTAGAATCACTACTTGTCTTCTCTGTGTTGTATAGCCCTCCCAATGTCCCTTCACCCTACACATTATTCATGCAAATCCTAATGCCCCCATTCTTTTTCCCCACCCTTATCAATCCCTTCCCACAAACACTACGCAGTCCCTGTCTCTTTGGTAACTCTTAGTCCACTCTCGGGTACTGTGTATATGCTGCTCTTTCTTCCTTCAGTTTTTCTTTGTTATCGTACTCCACACATGAGTTAAATCATTTGGTACATGTATTTCACCGACTGGCCTATTTGACTGAGCATAATACCCTCTAGCTCCATCCAAGTTATTGCCAATGATAGGATTTGTTTTCTTCTTATGGCTACTTACTGCACTTTTTAAACTGGATTTTATTCTTCTTTTTCGTTTGTAGTTTCGCTATGTGCTTCAACCATTGCTCTCATGGTTATGAGCAATAGCTTTGTGTTAATCGATATGAACCTATATCTGTCTATCTGTTTTTCTATCAATCAATCAATCAATCATCTTTCTGTCTGCCCATCTGTCCTTGTGTACAGAACAGTTAACCACGTACCCTGTGTCACTTTCCTACATTATGCTTCCAAAAATCCTGCAAGGTAACTAGGCTGTAGGGAGAGCACTGTGTTCACCGAGACACTTGCAGGTCGTGTCGGCCGAGTGTACCTACAAAACCAGGAAATGGTTGTGCAGGGAATTGAACCCGTGTCTCTATCCTCTGTCCTCTTTCATCTCCTTCTCACTTCCTGTCTGTATTTAGCCACATTCATTCACTAAGTGCTCCCTGAAGACCACAAGTATCCTTCCTCTGGGCCTGTGGTCGATAGAAACGTAAACTTGTTGCTTTGCTCACCACCATGTTTGAAGGACATCTATGTGAACACCACTGATAGGATGGAGGGTCAAATAAAAAGGAACACCAATTTCTAGACAGGAGCAGTTGGGAGCTAAGAGTGTATTGTGGAGTGACATGTTTATTTGAGTGTCCAAACTTCCCTCTTTAGGTGGTTATTACTTCACATTCGTGAAGATCATAAAACCCACAGATTTCAAAGGCCCAGATTCTTATTATTACAGCATCTCAGTTGTTGAGGGGAGAGAAAATGAGAAGGACGTTGCTCCACCACTAAATCTATGGCTGGGCCTTGCTGAAAACAAACAAAAAGAATTCACGGTGACCAGATAGTGCTATTTTCTACTGACTGTCTCTGGGGTCTCAAACAGAATCCATTTGTTTGATTGTTTGTTTTTCAGTTTCACTTGTGTTGGGTACTTGTCCCCACACCTTCAGATTGTAGTTTGTCTGTGTCCTTGGATCTCAAGTGTGTCTCCTGTTAGGAAGCACGTAGGTTTCTTGAGTTTTCATCCGTTCTTTTAACCCTGTGTCTTTTGTTTGCAGCACTCAGACCCTGACTTTTATTCTGATGATTCAGCGCAGTGCCCTTATTGCACTTAAAAAAAAATTTTTTTGTTATCATTAATCTACAATCACGTGAAGAACATTATGTTTACTATGCTCCCCCTTAACCAAGTCCACCAGCAAAAACCTCTTAAAGTCTCTGTCCATCAGCATAGTTGGATGCTTTAAACCCCTTCAGCATGTACCCATTCAAAGACACCGATACAGTCGCTGTCAATCATGGAGTAGTAAGATGCTATATAACCTCTACTAGTCTTCTCTGTGTTGTACAGCACTCCGCATGTCCCGAGCGACCCCACGCAATATACATGGTAATCCTAATGCCCCCATTCTTTCTCCTCGCACTTATCCCTCCATTCAGAACCACCCTGCCCAGTCCTTTTCCCTTTGGCAACTTTTAGTCAACTCTCGGGTTCTGTGAGTATACTGATGTTTTTTTCCTTCAGTTTTTCTTTGTTGTTATACTGCACACATGAGTGATATCATTTGATATTGTCTTTCCCCGCCTGACCTATTTTTCTGGAAATACTACTGTCTAGCTCCATCCACGTCATTGCAAATGGCAGGATTTGTTTTCTTCTTATGGCTGCTTACTGCCCTTTTTAAACTGGATTTCATTCTTCTTTTTAGTTTATAGTTTAGCTATGTGATTTCACCATTCATCTCCTGGTTATGAGCAACAGCTTTGTGTCAATCGATATGTATCTGTATCTATCTATCGCTCTGTCTGTCTGTATGTCTGTCTATCTTTCTATATATCCTTCTTTCTATCTCTCTATCCTCTCTATTTATCTATCCATCTATCTAGCTTCCTGTCTTCTGTCTATCATGTGTATCACCTATCTATCATCTGTCATCTATCTATCTGTCTATCTATGAAACAATCTTCTTTCTGTCTGTCCATCTATCCTTATGTACAGAACAGTTAACTACATCACCTATGTCACTTCCCTACATTATGCTTCCAAAAACATTGCAAGGTTACTAGGCCGTAGGGAGAGCACTGGGCTCACTGAGACAATTGCAGATCGAATCAGCCGCGTGTGCTTACAAAACCAGTAAATGGTGGTGCAGGGACTTGAACCCGTATCTCTGTCCTCTGTCCTCTTAAACCTCCTTCTCGCTTGCTAACTGTATTTAGCCACATTCATTGACTAAGTCCTCACTGACGACCCCAAGTATACTTCCTCTGGGCCTGTTGTAGACAGAAAAGTATACTTTGTGCTTTACTCACCACCATGTTTGAGGGACATTGGCGTGTTCACCACTGATAGGAGGAGGGACAAATAAAAAGGAACACCTAACTCTAGACAGGAGGATTTGTGAGCAAAGTGTGCGTTGTGGAGAGACGTGTTTGGTTTAGTGTCCAAACTTCCGTCTTTATGTGGTTATTACTTCTTTACATTCATGGATATCATAAAACCCAGTGATTTCAAAAGCCCAGACGCATATTATTACAGCAATTCATTTGTTGATGTGAGAAAAATGAGAAGGACATTGCAGTACCACTAAATCTATACCTGGTCACTGGTGATACCAAACAAAAGCAATTCACGGTGGCTTGGTAGGACTATTTTCTAGTGACTGTCTCTGGTGACTCAAACAGAATCCATTTGTTTCTTTGTTTCAAAGATTCACTTGTATAGGCTACCTGTCCCCGCCCCTTCAGCTTGTAGTTTGTCTGTGTCCTTGGATCACAAGTGAGTCTCCAGTAAGGGAGCACTTAGGTGATCTTGAGTTTTCATCAGTTCTTCTAAACCTGTGTCTTTTGATCGGAGCAGTGAAAGCCTGTACTTTTATTCTGATATTTGATAGCTAGGCTCTTACTGCTCTTTGAAATTTTTTTTGTTCTCATTAATATACAATCACATGCAGAACAATATGTTTACTAGTCTAACCCCTTCACCAAGTCCTCGCCAAATCCCAGTTTCAGTCGCTGTCCGTCAGCGTGTCGTAAGATGCTCTAGAATCACTACTTGTCTTCTCTGTGTTGTATAGCCCTCCCAATGTCCCTTCACCCTACACATTATTCATGCAAATCCTAATGCCCCCATTCTTTTTCCCCACCCTTATCAATCCCTTCCCACAAACACTACGCAGTCCCTGTCTCTTTGGTAACTCTTAGTCCACTCTCGGGTACTGTGTATATGCTGCTCTTTCTTCCTTCAGTTTTTCTTTGTTATCGTACTCCACACATGAGTTAAATCATTTGGTACATGTATTTCACCGACTGGCCTATTTGACTGAGCATAATACCCTCTAGCTCCATCCAAGTTATTGCCAATGATAGGATTTGTTTTCTTCTTATGGCTACTTACTGCACTTTTTAAACTGGATTTTATTCTTCTTTTTCGTTTGTAGTTTCGCTATGTGCTTCAACCATTGCTCTCATGGTTATGAGCAATAGCTTTGTGTTAATCGATATGAACCTATATCTGTCTATCTGTTTTTCTATCAATCAATCAATCAATCATCTTTCTGTCTGCCCATCTGTCCTTGTGTACAGAACAGTTAACCACGTACCCTGTGTCACTTTCCTACATTATGCTTCCAAAAATCCTGCAAGGTAACTAGGCTGTAGGGAGAGCACTGTGTTCACCGAGACACTTGCAGGTCGTGTCGGCCGAGTGTACCTACAAAACCAGGAAATGGTTGTGCAGGGAATTGAACCCGTGTCTCTATCCTCTGTCCTCTTTCATCTCCTTCTCACTTCCTGTCTGTATTTAGCCACATTCATTCACTAAGTGCTCCCTGAAGACCACAAGTATCCTTCCTCTGGGCCTGTGGTCGATAGAAACGTAAACTTGTTGCTTTGCTCACCACCATGTTTGAAGGACATCTATGTGAACACCACTGATAGGATGGAGGGTCAAATAAAAAGGAACACCAATTTCTAGACAGGAGCAGTTGGGAGCTAAGAGTGTATTGTGGAGTGACATGTTTATTTGAGTGTCCAAACTTCCCTCTTTAGGTGGTTATTACTTCACATTCGTGAAGATCATAAAACCCACAGATTTCAAAGGCCCAGATTCTTATTATTACAGCATCTCAGTTGTTGAGGGGAGAGAAAATGAGAAGGACGTTGCTCCACCACTAAATCTATGGCTGGGCCTTGCTGAAAACAAACAAAAAGAATTCACGGTGACCAGATAGTGCTATTTTCTACTGACTGTCTCTGGGGTCTCAAACAGAATCCATTTGTTTGATTGTTTGTTTTTCAGTTTCACTTGTGTTGGGTACTTGTCCCCACACCTTCAGATTGTAGTTTGTCTGTGTCCTTGGATCTCAAGTGTGTCTCCTGTTAGGAAGCACGTAGGTTTCTTGAGTTTTCATCCGTTCTTTTAACCCTGTGTCTTTTGTTTGCAGCACTCAGACCCTGACTTTTATTCTGATGATTCAGCGCAGTGCCCTTATTGCACTTAAAAAAAAATTTTTTTGTTATCATTAATCTACAATCACGTGAAGAACATTATGTTTACTATGCTCCCCCTTAACCAAGTCCACCAGCAAAAACCTCTTAAAGTCTCTGTCCATCAGCATAGTTGGATGCTTTAAACCCCTTCAGCATGTACCCATTCAAAGACACCGATACAGTCGCTGTCAATCATGGAGTAGTAAGATGCTATATAACCTCTACTAGTCTTCTCTGTGTTGTACAGCACTCCGCATGTCCCGAGCGACCCCACGCAATATACATGGTAATCCTAATGCCCCCATTCTTTCTCCTCGCACTTATCCCTCCATTCAGAACCACCCTGCCCAGTCCTTTTCCCTTTGGCAACTTTTAGTCAACTCTCGGGTTCTGTGAGTATACTGATGTTTTTTTCCTTCAGTTTTTCTTTGTTGTTATACTGCACACATGAGTGATATCATTTGATATTGTCTTTCCCCGCCTGACCTATTTTTCTGGAAATACTACTGTCTAGCTCCATCCACGTCATTGCAAATGGCAGGATTTGTTTTCTTCTTATGGCTGCTTACTGCCCTTTTTAAACTGGATTTCATTCTTCTTTTTAGTTTATAGTTTAGCTATGTGATTTCACCATTCATCTCCTGGTTATGAGCAACAGCTTTGTGTCAATCGATATGTATCTGTATCTATCTATCGCTCTGTCTGTCTGTATGTCTGTCTATCTTTCTATATATCCTTCTTTCTATCTCTCTATCCTCTCTATTTATCTATCCATCTATCTAGCTTCCTGTCTTCTGTCTATCATGTGTATCACCTATCTATCATCTGTCATCTATCTATCTGTCTATCTATGAAACAATCTTCTTTCTGTCTGTCCATCTATCCTTATGTACAGAACAGTTAACTACATCACCTATGTCACTTCCCTACATTATGCTTCCAAAAACATTGCAAGGTTACTAGGCCGTAGGGAGAGCACTGGGCTCACTGAGACAATTGCAGATCGAATCAGCCGCGTGTGCTTACAAAACCAGTAAATGGTGGTGCAGGGACTTGAACCCGTATCTCTGTCCTCTGTCCTCTTAAACCTCCTTCTCGCTTGCTAACTGTATTTAGCCACATTCATTGACTAAGTCCTCACTGACGACCCCAAGTATACTTCCTCTGGGCCTGTTGTAGACAGAAAAGTATACTTTGTGCTTTACTCACCACCATGTTTGAGGGACATTGGCGTGTTCACCACTGATAGGAGGAGGGACAAATAAAAAGGAACACCTAACTCTAGACAGGAGGATTTGTGAGCAAAGTGTGCGTTGTGGAGAGACGTGTTTGGTTTAGTGTCCAAACTTCCGTCTTTATGTGGTTATTACTTCTTTACATTCATGGATATCATAAAACCCAGTGATTTCAAAAGCCCAGACGCATATTATTACAGCAATTCATTTGTTGATGTGAGAAAAATGAGAAGGACATTGCAGTACCACTAAATCTATACCTGGTCACTGGTGATACCAAACAAAAGCAATTCACGGTGGCTTGGTAGGACTATTTTCTAGTGACTGTCTCTGGTGACTCAAACAGAATCCATTTGTTTCTTTGTTTCAAAGATTCACTTGTATAGGCTACCTGTCCCCGCCCCTTCAGCTTGTAGTTTGTCTGTGTCCTTGGATCACAAGTGAGTCTCCAGTAAGGGAGCACTTAGGTGATCTTGAGTTTTCATCAGTTCTTCTAAACCTGTGTCTTTTGATCGGAGCAGTGAAAGCCTGTACTTTTATTCTGATATTTGATAGCTAGGCTCTTACTGCTCTTTGAAATTTTTTTTGTTCTCATTAATATACAATCACATGCAGAACAATATGTTTACTAGTCTAACCCCTTCACCAAGTCCTCGCCAAATCCCAGTTTCAGTCGCTGTCCGTCAGCGTGTCGTAAGATGCTCTAGAATCACTACTTGTCTTCTCTGTGTTGTATAGCCCTCCCAATGTCCCTTCACCCTACACATTATTCATGCAAATCCTAATGCCCCCATTCTTTTTCCCCACCCTTATCAATCCCTTCCCACAAACACTACGCAGTCCCTGTCTCTTTGGTAACTCTTAGTCCACTCTCGGGTACTGTGTATATGCTGCTCTTTCTTCCTTCAGTTTTTCTTTGTTATCGTACTCCACACATGAGTTAAATCATTTGGTACATGTATTTCACCGACTGGCCTATTTGACTGAGCATAATACCCTCTAGCTCCATCCAAGTTATTGCCAATGATAGGATTTGTTTTCTTCTTATGGCTACTTACTGCACTTTTTAAACTGGATTTTATTCTTCTTTTTCGTTTGTAGTTTCGCTATGTGCTTCAACCATTGCTCTCATGGTTATGAGCAATAGCTTTGTGTTAATCGATATGAACCTATATCTGTCTATCTGTTTTTCTATCAATCAATCAATCAATCATCTTTCTGTCTGCCCATCTGTCCTTGTGTACAGAACAGTTAACCACGTACCCTGTGTCACTTTCCTACATTATGCTTCCAAAAATCCTGCAAGGTAACTAGGCTGTAGGGAGAGCACTGTGTTCACCGAGACACTTGCAGGTCGTGTCGGCCGAGTGTACCTACAAAACCAGGAAATGGTTGTGCAGGGAATTGAACCCGTGTCTCTATCCTCTGTCCTCTTTCATCTCCTTCTCACTTCCTGTCTGTATTTAGCCACATTCATTCACTAAGTGCTCCCTGAAGACCACAAGTATCCTTCCTCTGGGCCTGTGGTCGATAGAAACGTAAACTTGTTGCTTTGCTCACCACCATGTTTGAAGGACATCTATGTGAACACCACTGATAGGATGGAGGGTCAAATAAAAAGGAACACCAATTTCTAGACAGGAGCAGTTGGGAGCTAAGAGTGTATTGTGGAGTGACATGTTTATTTGAGTGTCCAAACTTCCCTCTTTAGGTGGTTATTACTTCACATTCGTGAAGATCATAAAACCCACAGATTTCAAAGGCCCAGATTCTTATTATTACAGCATCTCAGTTGTTGAGGGGAGAGAAAATGAGAAGGACGTTGCTCCACCACTAAATCTATGGCTGGGCCTTGCTGAAAACAAACAAAAAGAATTCACGGTGACCAGATAGTGCTATTTTCTACTGACTGTCTCTGGGGTCTCAAACAGAATCCATTTGTTTGATTGTTTGTTTTTCAGTTTCACTTGTGTTGGGTACTTGTCCCCACACCTTCAGATTGTAGTTTGTCTGTGTCCTTGGATCTCAAGTGTGTCTCCTGTTAGGAAGCACGTAGGTTTCTTGAGTTTTCATCCGTTCTTTTAACCCTGTGTCTTTTGTTTGCAGCACTCAGACCCTGACTTTTATTCTGATGATTCAGCGCAGTGCCCTTATTGCACTTAAAAAAAAATTTTTTTGTTATCATTAATCTACAATCACGTGAAGAACATTATGTTTACTATGCTCCCCCTTAACCAAGTCCACCAGCAAAAACCTCTTAAAGTCTCTGTCCATCAGCATAGTTGGATGCTTTAAACCCCTTCAGCATGTACCCATTCAAAGACACCGATACAGTCGCTGTCAATCATGGAGTAGTAAGATGCTATATAACCTCTACTAGTCTTCTCTGTGTTGTACAGCACTCCGCATGTCCCGAGCGACCCCACGCAATATACATGGTAATCCTAATGCCCCCATTCTTTCTCCTCGCACTTATCCCTCCATTCAGAACCACCCTGCCCAGTCCTTTTCCCTTTGGCAACTTTTAGTCAACTCTCGGGTTCTGTGAGTATACTGATGTTTTTTTCCTTCAGTTTTTCTTTGTTGTTATACTGCACACATGAGTGATATCATTTGATATTGTCTTTCCCCGCCTGACCTATTTTTCTGGAAATACTACTGTCTAGCTCCATCCACGTCATTGCAAATGGCAGGATTTGTTTTCTTCTTATGGCTGCTTACTGCCCTTTTTAAACTGGATTTCATTCTTCTTTTTAGTTTATAGTTTAGCTATGTGATTTCACCATTCATCTCCTGGTTATGAGCAACAGCTTTGTGTCAATCGATATGTATCTGTATCTATCTATCGCTCTGTCTGTCTGTATGTCTGTCTATCTTTCTATATATCCTTCTTTCTATCTCTCTATCCTCTCTATTTATCTATCCATCTATCTAGCTTCCTGTCTTCTGTCTATCATGTGTATCACCTATCTATCATCTGTCATCTATCTATCTGTCTATCTATGAAACAATCTTCTTTCTGTCTGTCCATCTATCCTTATGTACAGAACAGTTAACTACATCACCTATGTCACTTCCCTACATTATGCTTCCAAAAACATTGCAAGGTTACTAGGCCGTAGGGAGAGCACTGGGCTCACTGAGACAATTGCAGATTGAATCAGCCGCGTGTGCTTACAAAACCAGTAAATGGTGGTGCAGGGACTTGAACCCGTATCTCTGTCCTCTGTCCTCTTAAACCTCCTTCTCGCTTGCTAACTGTATTTAGCCACATTCATTGACTAAGTCCTCACTGACGACCCCAAGTATACTTCCTCTGGGCCTGTTGTAGACAGAAAAGTATACTTTGTGCTTTACTCACCACCATGTTTGAGGGACATTGGCGTGTTCACCACTGATAGGAGGAGGGACAAATAAAAAGGAACACCTAACTCTAGACAGGAGGATTTGTGAGCAAAGTGTGCGTTGTGGAGAGACGTGTTTGGTTTAGTGTCCAAACTTCCGTCTTTATGTGGTTATTACTTCTTTACATTCATGGATATCATAAAACCCAGTGATTTCAAAAGCCCAGACGCATATTATTACAGCAATTCATTTGTTGATGTGAGAAAAATGAGAAGGACATTGCAGTACCACTAAATCTATACCTGGTCACTGGTGATACCAAACAAAAGCAATTCACGGTGGCTTGGTAGGACTATTTTCTAGTGACTGTCTCTGGTGACTCAAACAGAATCCATTTGTTTCTTTGTTTCAAAGATTCACTTGTATAGGCTACCTGTCCCCGCCCCTTCAGCTTGTAGTTTGTCTGTGTCCTTGGATCACAAGTGAGTCTCCAGTAAGGGAGCACTTAGGTGATCTTGAGTTTTCATCAGTTCTTCTAAACCTGTGTCTTTTGATCGGAGCAGTGAAAGCCTGTACTTTTATTCTGATATTTGATAGCTAGGCTCTTACTGCTCTTTGAAATTTTTTTTGTTCTCATTAATATACAATCACATGCAGAACAATATGTTTACTAGTCTAACCCCTTCACCAAGTCCTCGCCAAATCCCAGTTTCAGTCGCTGTCCGTCAGCGTGTCGTAAGATGCTCTAGAATCACTACTTGTCTTCTCTGTGTTGTATAGCCCTCCCAATGTCCCTTCACCCTACACATTATTCATGCAAATCCTAATGCCCCCATTCTTTTTCCCCACCCTTATCAATCCCTTCCCACAAACACTACGCAGTCCCTGTCTCTTTGGTAACTCTTAGTCCACTCTCGGGTACTGTGTATATGCTGCTCTTTCTTCCTTCAGTTTTTCTTTGTTATCGTACTCCACACATGAGTTAAATCATTTGGTACATGTATTTCACCGACTGGCCTATTTGACTGAGCATAATACCCTCTAGCTCCATCCAAGTTATTGCCAATGATAGGATTTGTTTTCTTCTTATGGCTACTTACTGCACTTTTTAAACTGGATTTTATTCTTCTTTTTCGTTTGTAGTTTCGCTATGTGCTTCAACCATTGCTCTCATGGTTATGAGCAATAGCTTTGTGTTAATCGATATGAACCTATATCTGTCTATCTGTTTTTCTATCAATCAATCAATCAATCATCTTTCTGTCTGCCCATCTGTCCTTGTGTACAGAACAGTTAACCACGTACCCTGTGTCACTTTCCTACATTATGCTTCCAAAAATCCTGCAAGGTAACTAGGCTGTAGGGAGAGCACTGTGTTCACCGAGACACTTGCAGGTCGTGTCGGCCGAGTGTACCTACAAAACCAGGAAATGGTTGTGCAGGGAATTGAACCCGTGTCTCTATCCTCTGTCCTCTTTCATCTCCTTCTCACTTCCTGTCTGTATTTAGCCACATTCATTCACTAAGTGCTCCCTGAAGACCACAAGTATCCTTCCTCTGGGCCTGTGGTCGATAGAAACGTAAACTTGTTGCTTTGCTCACCACCATGTTTGAAGGACATCTATGTGAACACCACTGATAGGATGGAGGGTCAAATAAAAAGGAACACCAATTTCTAGACAGGAGCAGTTGGGAGCTAAGAGTGTATTGTGGAGTGACATGTTTATTTGAGTGTCCAAACTTCCCTCTTTAGGTGGTTATTACTTCACATTCGTGAAGATCATAAAACCCACAGATTTCAAAGGCCCAGATTCTTATTATTACAGCATCTCAGTTGTTGAGGGGAGAGAAAATGAGAAGGACGTTGCTCCACCACTAAATCTATGGCTGGGCCTTGCTGAAAACAAACAAAAAGAATTCACGGTGACCAGATAGTGCTATTTTCTACTGACTGTCTCTGGGGTCTCAAACAGAATCCATTTGTTTGATTGTTTGTTTTTCAGTTTCACTTGTGTTGGGTACTTGTCCCCACACCTTCAGATTGTAGTTTGTCTGTGTCCTTGGATCTCAAGTGTGTCTCCTGTTAGGAAGCACGTAGGTTTCTTGAGTTTTCATCCGTTCTTTTAACCCTGTGTCTTTTGTTTGCAGCACTCAGACCCTGACTTTTATTCTGATGATTCAGCGCAGTGCCCTTATTGCACTTAAAAAAAATTTTTTTTGTTATCATTAATCTACAATCACGTGAAGAACATTATGTTTACTATGCTCCCCCTTAACCAAGTCCACCAGCAAAAACCTCTTAAAGTCTCTGTCCATCAGCATAGTTGGATGCTTTAAACCCCTTCAGCATGTACCCATTCAAAGACACCGATACAGTCGCTGTCAATCATGGAGTAGTAAGATGCTATATAACCTCTACTAGTCTTCTCTGTGTTGTACAGCACTCCGCATGTCCCGAGCGACCCCACGCAATATACATGGTAATCCTAATGCCCCCATTCTTTCTCCTCGCACTTATCCCTCCATTCAGAACCACCCTGCCCAGTCCTTTTCCCTTTGGCAACTTTTAGTCAACTCTCGGGTTCTGTGAGTATACTGATGTTTTTTTCCTTCAGTTTTTCTTTGTTGTTATACTGCACACATGAGTGATATCATTTGATATTGTCTTTCCCCGCCTGACCTATTTTTCTGGAAATACTACTGTCTAGCTCCATCCACGTCATTGCAAATGGCAGGATTTGTTTTCTTCTTATGGCTGCTTACTGCCCTTTTTAAACTGGATTTCATTCTTCTTTTTAGTTTATAGTTTAGCTATGTGATTTCACCATTCATCTCCTGGTTATGAGCAACAGCTTTGTGTCAATCGATATGTATCTGTATCTATCTATCGCTCTGTCTGTCTGTATGTCTGTCTATCTTTCTATATATCCTTCTTTCTATCTCTCTATCCTCTCTATTTATCTATCCATCTATCTAGCTTCCTGTCTTCTGTCTATCATGTGTATCACCTATCTATCATCTGTCATCTATCTATCTGTCTATCTATGAAACAATCTTCTTTCTGTCTGTCCATCTATCCTTATGTACAGAACAGTTAACTACATCACCTATGTCACTTCCCTACATTATGCTTCCAAAAACATTGCAAGGTTACTAGGCCGTAGGGAGAGCACTGGGCTCACTGAGACAATTGCAGATCGAATCAGCCGCGTGTGCTTACAAAACCAGTAAATGGTGGTGCAGGGACTTGAACCCGTATCTCTGTCCTCTGTCCTCTTAAACCTCCTTCTCGCTTGCTAACTGTATTTAGCCACATTCATTGACTAAGTCCTCACTGACGACCCCAAGTATACTTCCTCTGGGCCTGTTGTAGACAGAAAAGTATACTTTGTGCTTTACTCACCACCATGTTTGAGGGACATTGGCGTGTTCACCACTGATAGGAGGAGGGACAAATAAAAAGGAACACCTAACTCTAGACAGGAGGATTTGTGAGCAAAGTGTGCGTTGTGGAGAGACGTGTTTGGTTTAGTGTCCAAACTTCCGTCTTTATGTGGTTATTACTTCTTTACATTCATGGATATCATAAAACCCAGTGATTTCAAAAGCCCAGACGCATATTATTACAGCAATTCATTTGTTGATGTGAGAAAAATGAGAAGGACATTGCAGTACCACTAAATCTATACCTGGTCACTGGTGATACCAAACAAAAGCAATTCACGGTGGCTTGGTAGGACTATTTTCTAGTGACTGTCTCTGGTGACTCAAACAGAATCCATTTGTTTCTTTGTTTCAAAGATTCACTTGTATAGGCTACCTGTCCCCGCCCCTTCAGCTTGTAGTTTGTCTGTGTCCTTGGATCACAAGTGAGTCTCCAGTAAGGGAGCACTTAGGTGATCTTGAGTTTTCATCAGTTCTTCTAAACCTGTGTCTTTTGATCGGAGCAGTGAAAGCCTGTACTTTTATTCTGATATTTGATAGCTAGGCTCTTACTGCTCTTTGAAATTTTTTTTGTTCTCATTAATATACAATCACATGCAGAACAATATGTTTACTAGTCTAACCCCTTCACCAAGTCCTCGCCAAATCCCAGTTTCAGTCGCTGTCCGTCAGCGTGTCGTAAGATGCTCTAGAATCACTACTTGTCTTCTCTGTGTTGTATAGCCCTCCCAATGTCCCTTCACCCTACACATTATTCATGCAAATCCTAATGCCCCCATTCTTTTTCCCCACCCTTATCAATCCCTTCCCACAAACACTACGCAGTCCCTGTCTCTTTGGTAACTCTTAGTCCACTCTCGGGTACTGTGTATATGCTGCTCTTTCTTCCTTCAGTTTTTCTTTG
>NW_026645140.1:0-25792 GCF_030020395.1 Manis pentadactyla
TGATCAAAATAGAAATACCATTTGACCCAGGAATTCCACTTCTAGGAATTTACCCTAAGAATGCGGCACTCTAGTTTGAAAAAGCAGATGCACCCCTATGTTTATCGCTTGGCTATTTACAATAGCCAAGATATGGAAGCAACCTAAATGTCCATTAGTAGATGAATGGATAAAGAAGATGTGGTACATATACACAATGGAATATTACTCAGCCATAAGACAAAAACAGATCCTACCATTTGCAACAACATGGATGGAGCTAGAGGGTATTATGCTCAGTGAAATAAGCCAGAAGGAGAAAGACAAGTACCAAGTGATTTCACTCATATGTGGAGTATAAGAACAAAGGAAAACTGTAGGAACAAAACAGCAGCCGAATCACAGAACCCAAGAATGGACTAACGGTTACCAAAGGGAAAGGGACTGGGCAGGAGGGGTGGGAAGGGAGGGATAAGGGCAGGGAAAAAGAATGGGGGCCTTACGATTAGCATGTATAATGTGGGGGGGGGGCATAGGGAGGGATGTGCAACACAGAGAATACAAGTAGTGAGTCTACAGCATCTTACTACGCTGACGGACAATGACTGTAATGGGGTTTGTTGGGGGGGACTTGGTGACGGGGGGAGTCTAGTAACCATAATGCTCTTCATGTAATTGTAGATTAATGGTAATAAAATGAATTAAAACAAAAGAAAAAAGGTTCAATGATATTTCAGATAAAAAAAAATACTTTTAGGCAAAGAGTCTTGCTTAGTGCCTTGTGCAAATTTCATTCCGCACCTCTTTTTGAGGACCAACTCTGTTGATGCTGGGTGTGAAAGGCAAGCAGAGGCACAGTCACGCCCCTTGGGGCTTAAGGTCTAGTAAAGGGGCAAAGAAATCTCCTAAGTACAGCGTAAACTTCCGTAACTTCCATCTGTGATAAACATTACCTGGTGGCCGCGCAGGGTCCGAGTCCCCCGCTGCCTCAGCCACAAGAAACGGCCCTCTGGGGAGAGGCCCCTGGGCGTGTGCTGAGCCTTTGCTTAGAAATGCCTGCCGACTGCCCCTCGGCCCGGCCTGTACGCCCAGAAATCTCCGCGGGCTCAGCCCAGGGCTGAGGACAAATAAAGCCCACGCTTTGCAGCAAAGAAGTTCTCAGGGTCAGCAGCGTCGCCAAACCAGGAGCTTCCGGGAAACCCAGGCAGCCGCTCCCCGGCGCTGACCACCTTGATCCCACAGAGCACGCGGGTCAACCTGCGGCTGAACTCAGGCGACCTGGCAGGTCTCGCGGACCACCCGCAAGCGCAGCCGCTGCGCTGCGCGACGTCAGCTTCGCGCCGCCGCACAGCGGCCCCGCAGCCCCGGCGGCTCTTCCCCGAGCGCCCCGCGCCTCCCGGTCCTCCCCTTGCACCGACCCCGTCGCCGCCGCCCCGCCGGCTGCCGGGTCTTGGAAGCCCGACCCGGGAGGGGGCGCACAGCCACCCGGTCCCCAGGGCTGGCTCACCCCTCACCGTGACGAGTCAGCGTCCCGCGCCCGGCGCCCCGCTTGTAAACCTGCGGCGGCACCGCTGTCGTGGCCCGGCGGCGGGAAGGGCCCGGGGCGCGCGGGACTCCTGCCAGGGCTGCGCTCATCGCCGCGCCCGGGAGGCAGGTGTGCCGTTTGTGAATATCATTTTTCTCCGCGGCTTTCCTAGGAAAGCACCGCGGTGGGGAGCCTTTTCTCCTTTCTTTGAAGTAACATTACAGCTTTCCCGATTTTGAAAGTAATGCATTATCAGTACTAGAAACTCAAGCAATACGAGGAGGAAGAGTGTGTATGTAGAACCAGGAAATAATTTCTATAATCTTAACTCCTAAAGACAATTTCTGATACTTCTGAGAATGTATTTCCTTTCAGATACATATATATTATATATAGAGAGAATAAGGTCCATTTTAATAATGGTTTAATCATTTTTTCATAATGTTTAATTGCCATGACTGATTCCATCTGCTATAATCTTTTAAATATTGTTTTGCAAAAATCTCAGGATAACTCCTCTTTTCTCTTTTATACCTTCTTTTGTATTTCTTTGGATCTTTCAAACTTGTGGGATGTATTTTGAGGAACATGGACTTTTTAAGAATATACGTATCTGAACAAATAAATAGCTTCCACAGTTTACTGTGTTCCTTCTCAGATTGTTCGCTGGTCAAGAAGTTTGCTTTTTTCTCCTCTTTAATGCAGTCCACGTGCCCCACAATCAACTTTAAGGCCACGGAGGCAACCTTTCTCCAAATTAAAAATCGGAGTGGTTTCCTTGTGTTTCTGCCCCCTCATCTCTCCCTTCCTGAGAGCTCATTAGTTCCACTGCACTTAGTTTTGAGTTATCTGTGACATGTATTCCCCACCATCAGAAAATCAAAGAGCAAAGGGAGTTTGCTCACATGACCTTGGGATATTTCAGCCTTTTAATCAGGCTTATCACCTAGGTTCTGCTCTCCCTCCATGTTTTTGTTTTCTTTCTTTAAATCTTGGTCAAAATAGGCATAACACAAAATTTGCCATCGTAACCATTTTTTAGTGTACAGTTGAGTGGCATTTAGTACATTCACATTGTTGTGCAACCATCACCACTATCCATCTCTAGAATTTTTTTCATCTTATACAACGGAAACTCTGTTCCCTTTAAACACCAACGCCACATTCTCCCTCTCCAGCCCCTGCCACCACCATTCTACCTTCTGTCTCTGGGAGTCTGACTGCTCTCTGTGCCTTGTGTAATTGGAATCACATGACATCTGTCCTTTGTGACTGGCTTACTTCATTTAGCCATAATGTTTCTAGGGTTCATTCATGTTGCAGCATGTGTCAGAATTTCCTTCCTTTTAAAGGCTGAATAATACTCCATTGTTTTATTGACCACATTTTTATTTATATCCATTCATCCCTCAATGGACCCTTGGGTTTCTCGCACCTTTTGGCTAGTTTGAATAGCACTGTTACAAGCACTGGTGTGTACATACCTGTTGGGTACCTGCTTTCACTTCCTTTGGGTATATACCCAGACGTGAAATTGCTGGATCATATGGTAATTCTATGTTTAATTTTTTGAGGAACTGCCATACTATTTTCCATAGTGGCTGTACCATTTTACATTCCCACCAACACTGCACAAGTTTTTAAATCTCTCTACATCCTTACAACACTTCTTATTCTGTTTTTTGTTGCTTATTTTTGATAATTGTCATGCGAATGGGTGTGGTGGTAGACGATGATTTGAGAAAAACTAGCCTTATTTGTTGAAGATAGCAGAACATAGCTGTCTAGGGGCTGATGTTAAAGTCCCAAAACCTGCCATGTTTTCCTCCTGACACTGTACTGGAGGCTCCAACCAGGGAGATTAGGCAAGAGAAAGAAAGGAGAGGCATCCAGACTGAAAAAGAAGTAAAATTACCACTGTTTGCAGATGCTATGATCTTGTACATAGAAAATAATAAGAAACCCACTGAAAGGTTATTAAGAGGAAATGACGAACTTGGGCAAAGTTGCAAGCTATAAGATTAGTATACAAGAACAAGGTATTACGATACATTAGCAATGAACAATCTAAAAATGAAACTAAGAAAACAATAGCATCTAAAAAGAATGAAATAGGAATAAATTTAACAACAATAATAAAAACTCCCACAAGACTGGTACAGTGAAAACTACAAAACATTGTTCAATAGAAAAATATTACATGTTCACAGACTGTAAAACTTAACAGTTAAAATGGCAATACTCCCCAAACTGATCTACCTATTCGGTGCAATCCCTGTCATATCTCAGACAAATCTCAGATAACTTTCTTGTTAGTCACAAGCTATATGTTATCCACAAACAGAATAATTATGTCTTCATTCACAAGTAGATTTTGTTCTCATCTGAGAAACTGGTCATTGACAGCTGGTATTTCATATTGTTTTTTTCTTACCAAAAAAAAAAATTGATCCTAAAACTCATGTGGTAATGCAAGAGTCCAGAATAGACAAAACACTCCTAAAAAAGGACAGAAATTGGAAGACTCACACTATCCAAATCACATTTTACTACAAAGCTCCAGTGATCAAATAGCATGGCCCTGACATAAAGAGAGACATGTAGATAAATGGAACAGAACTCAAAGTCCAGAACTTCTATGTTTATGACCAATTAGTTTTCAACTTGTGGGTTGCCACAAGCAAAAGAATGAAGGTTAGTATCTTCACACACACTGTGTACACAAACTAAGTCAAAATGGATCACAGACACAAATGAAGAGCTAAAACCCTAAAGCTCTTAGGAGAAAACAGGTATAAATCTGTGTGATATTGGGACTAGTCAACAGTACTTAGATATGATCCAAAAGCACCGCAACAAAAGAAACATACAGATACACTGGACTACTTCAAAATTAAAAACCTAGGCTCTTCCAAATACACCACTAAGAAAGAAAACACAACCCAGAGAATAGCAGAAAATACATTCAAATCATGTACCTCACAAGGGAGTTGTATCTGGAATAAGTAAAGAACTCTTGCAATTCAACAATAAAAAGACACCCAATTCAGAAATGGATAAGGTGCTGAAAACACATTTCTCTAGAAAAGATACACACATGACCAATAAGTACATGAAAATATATTCGACATTATTAACCATTCCGGAAATCCAAATCAAAGCCACAGTGAGTTACCATTTCACATGCACCAGGATGACTATAATCAGAAACACCATCCCAAATACAGGTCAGGATGTTAAGTCACTGAAGTCCTCAATACCTTGCTGGTGGGAATGTAAAATGCTAAAGCCACTTTGGGAAAGTTTGGTAGTTGCTCAAAATGTTAAATCACAGAATTACCATATCATCCAGCAATCCCACTACTAAGTGGAAATGCAAAGAGATGTCCACAAAAATTTACACAGGAATGTTCTAAGCAGCACTGTTCACAGTATCCAAAAAATGGAAACAACCCAAATGTTGTGGAAACAACAATGAACAGATAAACAAAATGTGGAATATCCATACAATGGAATGATTCAGCCATAAAAGAAATGAAGTACTGATACATGCTACAATATAGATTAATCCTGAAAACATCATGCTAAGTGAAGGAAGTCACAAATGCCACTATATGATTTCTTTATATGAAACGTCCACAGTATACAAATCTATTAAGTAGAAAAATCGGTCTTATTTTGAACGAAGGGAAAGTGTGAGAATGGGAAGTCACTGCTAAAGAGTGGATTGATAAAAATGCTCTAAAATTGGAGTGTGGTGACGGTTGCACAACTTTGCAAATATGCTAAAAACAACTGTACATTTTGTATTTTAGGGTATGTGGATGATACCTCAATAACGATTTAAAAATAAATATATCTATCTCAATAAACATATCTTTATCAAGATATAATTCACTGCCATAAAATATATGAAAATTTATTTTTAAAACATGAGGGAAAAAAAATGAAAGAAATCAACCTGCCCAAAAAGAAAAGCGAGGATATGTAGTAAGTCCAGCGAGTAGGCCTCTACAGCAGCCCACTTTAGACATGATGCTGGCTTGGACAAGAGTGGTGCTGGTAAAGAAAATGAAGGAGAGTTAAACGATTTCAGAGACACTCAGGAAGACTTACTAATCTAGATGTGAATGCTAAGAAGCAGCAGGTATCGAGGATGATCTGCCCTACTATGCATTTGCTTCTGTGTTCTATTTCTGCCTGGTCTTCTGACCTGGTTCACAAAGATGATCTTTGCAGTGGGTCACAATTATGGGTAGAATCTTACCAGACTTGGGAGAAGGTTGGTAGGGAAGGGAGAGGTGCGACTGCAGGAAGACGGACAGACTGTGAAGGCCTGCCAGCTGTACGGGAGGCTTACAGGAAACAGGGAGCCACTAGAGGTTTTCCACAGAGCAGGGAAGTCTAGGCCTTGAAAAAAGGTAACCCCAGCACTGCGTGAAGATTAAAGCAGGAAGGACAGTGATCAGAGAGCAGTTGACCTATCAAGGAGGCCACTCATTCACTGTAGGACACCAGGAAAAACCTTTAAACCATGCCCAGGACTGTGGCCATGAAACTCCAACTAGGCTGGGTAACACTGCAAGAATAACCACTAAATAAACTTTAGTGATTATATAACTAAATTACTTTGTTGCCTCCACAACAAATTACAAATATGGAACCCAGGCAGTGGATGAGGGCTGATGTGTTCTGCACTCACCTACATCCACCAGCCTAAAGAGGCCTAGGGAGCAGAGGGCAGTTTGGGGCTCCTCTGACCCGGGAGAGTTCTCATCTTCTCAGCAGGCTGCTGAGAGCACTGAAGTTTGGACTCGCCTGTGTGAGAAGCAAAGGCTCAGGGAGACGCCTCCACCTGCGGTTTCCTTGACACCTCATGTTTTTCTTTGCACTGCTTACTGCTGGTTAGATAACAAAGCAGAGCACATTCATAATGTTAGCCAAGCCTCAGCTGTCATTCTTGATGATCCTCAGAGGAAGCTGGGTCAATTTCCTTATGAAATGGAGGATGTCCTAATAGCTGATTTTTACATTTCAGGTAACTGAAAACATCTGAATTTAATTAAACTGTTTTGTATGCTCTGATTTCTTCTCTTTCCATTTGGACCCTAACTTAAGGACTTTCCAGATATTTTTGAAAATTTTCTTTCAATCTGTACTTAGATCATAACGACAACAAAATTGAGTATGTGCACATTACCAACTGTACTTGCGTTCCCTTTGCATCTAATGTACTGTTGATACACCTAATATAATTGAAATCCCAGCAAGACCAAGCTTAGCCAAGAGGATGGCATTCACATCTGTAATCACCCCAGTGCCCACCTGCTTTCTGCCTGCATTTCTCACTATTCTGCCTGTCATGCCGCACTACAGCTACACTTGCCTTATGTTATTTTACAAAAACACTACTCATGTTCACATCCCATGCCTTTGACCATGCTCTGGTCTCTGTCTGAAATAAACAAATAAAAAATGAAGTAACATACTCTGGAGTACCCACTATGATCTAAATACTTAGAGAGCAATTCATAGTAATGTTCTCATCTAATCGTCACAGCAACCATACAAAGTTGGTGATATTTTTCCTATTTTACACATGAGAAAGTGAGGCAAAACTAGTTTAAAAACCCTCACTGATGTCAAATTCCAGTGCCTAAGTAAGCAGTGCCTTGGAACCCATTTCATCTGGCAAAACCCTAACCTGACCCTCAGCATCTCCTTTCCTCTTCCAATCTCCCCAAATATAAATGACCACGTGCTCTCAACGAATCTTTAAAGTTAGCATAGCCTTTTGATGACCATTATATGCTTCACTATACTCACAGCTGCTTAAGGACAGCAATCATGACGTAACGCATTTCGCCCTTCTGCCTAACAGATCCTAGGTGCTCAATTAACTGCATGTCAAACTTAAATGACTGGTCTAACGGCAAAATGCTACTTCTCCTTTCAAGATCCCTTTAGCTTTTCCCAACACTGCAAGTGAAAAGGAATGAACGTCAATGATCTTTCCCAAAGGGCAAGCACCCTCCCTCCCATGTTTTTCTCCTGTATTGTGTTGCTAATTCATCGGTCTCTCCCAATGTAGGTTGCTCAAAGGCAAGATCAATATCAACAATAACATCTTCAGGGCTCAGAGAGGAAACTCAAACAGAAAAAAAGTTTCGAAATTTTTTAATAAGTGGAATATTCTCCCAAAACTAACTTTCTAATATAAAATGAACAAGGGAAAAACTTCTTCCCGTTAAACAAGCTGAACAGCTTTCAGTGTACGATTGTACGGAATCATAAAGTGCATTCTCTCTGCGGCTTCTAAAACTCTCGCCCTGATACGAGTTGACAGAAAACAATGACAGGAAGAACAAAGTCTGGAAGCAAATATCACACACCGGTTGACTGACCTTGGCCGTCTAGAGGTGAGGGCGTAAAGCGCATTTCTGTCCACGGCGCGGAGTGAGGCCGCACCGGCAGGCAGGCGGGCTGCCCAGTAGCACCCCTTTAGGCACAGAAAGCGCTACACGGGCGCGACGCGACTAGGGGAGGGGAGCAGCCTCCACCTGGCAGCCGGGCGGACACTGACGGCAGCCCGACACTCGACCTCGCGACCCCTTCCTAGGACTGGCGGCCGCCAGCGCCGTGTCCCTCACTTCGGGTCTCCTCCAGGTGCTGCACCCGCAGCTCGTCTGCGGTCTTCACCTCAGGGCTGTAGCTCCCCCGCGGAGCCGCCAACCCCCGGCCGCAGGCGCACAGCGCCGGGCCCACATCGCGCGCGGACTCGTCCAGGAGCCCGGCAGCCTCCACCCGGGGCCGAGCCGCGCACAGAAAAGCGGCTACCAAGGAACGGCGGCACTCGCCGCCACGTTCTCTGTTTACGGGCTGAGCCTGCGGTTATTGCCCCGCCCTCGTCTCGTGCGCGCCACCGCGCGCTCGCCCAGCTCCACCCCCCGGGCCTCTCGGTCGCTCTAGGTCCCGCCCCCGGAGCCCCCCGGAGCCACCCCAACACAGCACACAGGGCACCGGCCCCCGCTCCCCTCCCCCTCTCTCTCCTCCAGGCCCTGTGGCTTGAGCTGCAGGTTCCCAGGCCCCGGCGGCCCTTACCTGGCAAGGTATCTATTGGCTGTCCAGCAAAGGCAGGAGAAAGCAGTCCTCCAAGGCTGTGGAATGGCTTCGGTTCTGCAAGAATCCCCAGAGGGAGGCACCTCCCCTTACCGGATGTTGTGTCCTCGGGTCCAGCGTTACCTACAAAGCTGAACGAGAATGTGAGGTATCAGGTTGGACTGACAGTAGCACCTGTGCGTGGGAACCCGCTTTCCTCTCGTACAGAGGCGCCACGGGTGATCCGCTAAAGTACCTACGAACGTATGCGGTGCTTACTGCACGGAGTTCAGCAAGAGGGCAGCAGCCAATAAAGGGTCCTCAGCCCTCCAGCTCCAGCAGGTGGGATGGCCCTTCCCAGCCAAGTGTCCCAGAAAGGCGCCAGCGTCCTGCCAAAGGGGCTCCTGGGCCAAACCGTATGCTGAGGTGTGCTCCTCCCTCATCCAGAAACGAGGAGTATCAGCTTAAGGTGCTCATCAGAGCCTGTTGTGTGGAATTTTCTTTTAAATTCCTACCTAGCTTTTATCAAATTTCAACCAAGAAAATTGTGTCTCACATTATTGTTGGGAAATATACTGCTATGAACACACTCCCACTGCTACATAAATTTCTGCTATTGTACACTGACTACATTTTTCAGTCCTAAATCCATTGTGTAGGGTTGATAAGTGTGTAAAGCACTTGGCCCCAGGAAATGGGAAGAGACTTGATAATATTAACTACTGTATAAACTTCCTTCTTAGTCTGTTCCAGACATTAAGATTTGTTATTTAATTGTCAGAAAAATTGAAAGGTGGTATTATTACCCCCACTTTGCAGAAGAGGACAGTGAGATTAAGTTATTTACCAAACTGCAGCAGTTAAGTGCTAAGCAGGAATTTACACCCTGATATATCTGACTGCAATCCCCGTGTTCTTAATCGCTGTTTTGTACAGACTTTGAATAAATCTAAGGTCCAATAAATTTAATTCCCTTTGGTTCCATTCTACTTTGCAGTAAAAGATGTGAGCCAGGAACAAAGAGTGTAAGCCAGGAACAGTGAGTATCAATTTGGGTAAAGAAATAAAGGCTGTTGTTAGGGGTACTCTAATACTACCATTGTTTACAAGATTTGGAACTCTAGCCTCTGGCCAGCTCTCTGGCTAGAAGGAAAGCCTCCATCTAATGTGGCCCAATGGCTACACCAGCGTTTGTTGTACGCGGGGCAAAAGACAATGTGGGCTGTAGCCCATCAGTGGGATTTGCCACTGACCTTTGAAGAAGTCAGCAGTGCCCGGAAGGAGTGCCTTGTGTGCTCTGAGAGGGACTTACACCAAGTCCCACAACAACATGGGGCAATAGTAAGGGGGCCAATATCCCTTGTCAGGTGGCAAATAGACTATATTGGGCCTCTGCCCATATCAGAAGGATATCAGTATGCCATATGTTGTGTGGACATGACTACTAGACTATTGGTTGCTTTTCCTGCACATTGTGCATATCAGCAAACCACCAAGAGAGGTCTAGAGCTTCTCTTTGCAGCCAATGGCCAGACGGAGTTGATTGAAATTGATCAGGGCACCCATTTTGCTGGACATGCATTACAAGAATGGTTGCAGCAATTAGTAATAAAGTGGAAATTTCATGTACCATATAATCTTGCCGGGGCAGGCGATCGAGAGGTACAATGGTTTGTTGAAATCTGGCCTGAAGTCAGACAGCAATAGCCTTCGGGGTTGGTCAGTTCACCTATGGACAGTGCCACAGCGTTTGAATGAGAAGCCACGTAGAGGAACTTTGAGCCCTGTGGATATGCTCACACACCTTGCTGCCTCTCCTATACAGTTATACGTCCAAACCAAAGAAGTTATTGAAACCAAGATATTGCCAGCAGAGCAACATCCTGCTGCCAGCCCCAACTTCATTAAGTCCTCTAGACACTGTTGAATGGACCTGGCCCTGGACATTTCCACACATGGAGCAGTGATGGCTGGCCCTTCTGGCACCTTGGGGGAAAGGCCTGGAAGCTGGCCTCCTGTGTATTCCTGGAATAACAGCTGAATGGCCCCAAAGGTCACGGTAGTGTACCCAAACATCCAGGAGGTAAGAGCATCTTGCGGGGAAGTTTTATCTTTATGGCCAGCGCATGTACCTCCACTAGCCCTATATATCGACCCAACTGTAACTCCCACAGGGAGGGGGGTGAACGTGTCATATACTAGACCAGGACGAGATCCCATTCCTGCCACTGTTTTATCACAAGACCACTCTCTTGCATGTATCCTACCTGATGGACAGGATTTGCCTATGCTGGTGTCATTAAAACATGTATCTTATCACCCTTAATGTTATTTTCTCCTATAGTCCTCTTGGCCTGAATGGCTGCCCCTGTGCAGCTGCTGCATGATGATTGCTCTGAACCCTCGGCTACTGCCTGCCTATGGAATGGACCAGCTATGGACTGAATCTGCATAAGACTTTGAACCTAGCTGAATCCTCCAGCTTGAGGACTGTCAGGATTTTATTGCTGTTGCTATTGTTGTGTCATTAGTCTGGTCACAGTGCTCCAGTTTTCTTGCCCAGGGACTATTGCAGAAAAAGGGGAACAAGTAGATTATAAGGTGAGATTTCTGGAGGGGTGCCCTGTGGGTAAAATTGCAGTATTTCCAGAATATCTCTCCTGGTTTTGGTTGGTGCATTTGCATATCCTCAGGGGTGGAGAGAAGTTCATCTACATGTCAATGCGTAATTACTTGGGCAACTAAGGGCATGTCTGAACCTGAGAATTAAGGGGAGGGACATGCTTGGTTGCTTCTTCTGGAGCAGGAGAGAGAGACAGCACTGGACTGCAATTTGTAAACAATAAATGGATTTTAACTTTATTTCTCCCTTTGACTGATTTCAGTTTTCAGAGTTATTTTGCCCTGGGATTTCCTCTCCCCAGAATTACACCTAGTTACAGAAATCATTTTCTGTCAGCACCACCCACACAACTATCACAAAATAGTTTAGAAAGTGCTCTGAAGAACGAAGAGGTTCTCTGCCACCAGTACCGCACACTGGGAAATTGGCTCTTCTGCATCACTTCCTGTCCTAGGAGATGTACGTACAGCTTCATTCACAGAGAGTCCGTAAAGGATGGGAGACTTACCCGCGTGTTCCCGCCCAGCAGAAATGAGCTCCCAGTGTTTGGACAGTCTCCATATCCAGAGAGAATTCACCTCCCCGGGCGGTGGTCCTTCCCAGGATCGGACTGAGGGGAGCGGAGGGTGCTGGACAGCGCTTCCAGCACCCGCGCCGCCCAGGCATGGAGCCCATGGGAGCCGTGCCACCTTGCCGTCTGAGACCGGCATACCCCAGCTCCTTCAGAAACTCTAATGGTCTCCCATATACATTTGGAATTTAGTGCAGTTGTTTTATATGAAACATTTTTTTAAAGTCACTATTTTCTTTGAACAGCTGGGTGGATGCAACATGGCTACGATACTCATCTTTTGCAAGCAGTAAAAATGTCTATTATGTGAGAAAGAAGTAAACCACAGTCTTTAAAAATTAGGGTATCTCCACTCTGTAGGTAGGTGAATGGAGGAACATTGACTAATGCCTGTACTATCGCGTAGAAAATATGGACACCATAGAAAATCTTTTTCAATTATACCACCAGACCCTGTATGTTTCTGTAACTCTTCATTGAGCAACAACTCGGATCAGAAAAAAATGGACCATCTTTGATGAGATTCAGAAACAAAAATGCTTTGGGAATATGTGATTCTCAGTGTCTAGAGGGGCAAACCCATACCCAGAGGCGATCTCTAGGGATAGAGCCCCCTGAGTGTTTCTGCACAAGTCAGTGTCCACCAGGATTCCTTCCTTTTATCAGAAGATGTGAATCACTGTAAGAAACAAACAAAATGGAACCAAGCCAGAGGAGGCAGGGATGGAAGGGATAAGACCTGTAAGTCTGGGGACAGGAAATCCTGTGGCAAAATACCTCTAAAAACAGTCAAAGGGAGGAATAAAGTTTAAAACCCATTTATTGCTTACAAACTGCAGTCCAGCGCATCTCTCTCCCCTACTCCAGAAGAAGCAAGCAAGCAAGCAAGCCCTTCCCCTTAACCTCTCAGGGTAAATACTCTCAGTTGCCCTGGTTATTTCCCATTGACCTGGAGATGAACTTCTCTCCACCCCTGAGGATATGCAAAATATCAAAGCCAAGCGAGATATTCTGGAAATGTTACAATTTTACCCACAGACCCATCCCAGAGCTATGGTTTGTTCCCGGGGTTCAGCTGTGACTGACACCTGTGCTTGATCATTTCCATTATATGAGTGAAAGCAGGTTTGATTTGTGTCTTTTCCATTTACAGACAAAAGAATCCCAGCTCTTTTCATCAGATGTGTTTCTGAAAACTCAGACCTTTATCTGGTGACCTGCTATTTTAATTTTTCAGTAATATAAATTTCACTTTCAAGAAAAGGAGACAGACTTGAAAAGCTTTCTTACTCCCAAAAATTATTCTACGATTTAAAGTAATGAACAAACTAAATAGATTAAGTACATTGGGTTGATATACCCTCTGTATATACCATCTAGCTTAGTATTAGACTAGCCAACAGTCTCAGTTTATCTAGTTCCTTAACATATACAGTTAGATCTCTTATTTGCAATCTTTCTTTTTTCTTAATGTAGGTGTTTATGAACTTCCCTCATAGAACTGCTTTTGCTGCATTTCACAAATTTTCGTATGTTGTGTTTCCATTTAAATTTTCTCCAAGGTATTTTTTAATTTTCTTTTAATTTTTTTGTCCCACTAGTTGTTTATAATTGTTTAATTTCCAAATATTTGTAAATTTTCAGGTATTTTTGTAATTGATTTGTAATTTCATACCAATCTTGTCACAGAGACCGTTGTTTGGTTCTTTTAAAGAACTCCAAGCCTTTCAGATTCCTCAATATTTACTTCATGATATTAGTAAAAATATAATACACTGGAATCGTGAGGTTATTGTCAGAATCATTAGATTATCACCCATTCAATTTAGTAAGTAAGAAAATATTTACTAAAGGGCTTTCATAAGCCAGAAATTGGACTAGTTGGTGAGAATCCAGAAATGAACACAGAGCTCTTAGCCTAGTGTAGTTTTAATTTGAGAGATGATTATACTGAGGTGATCTCTGTAATAGTGCTCCATCTCCCTCCCTCCTGTATCCTGGCTGAGTGCTGTATCCTGGTGGCTGTGCTCTTTTATAGTGAAGCTACACTGGATCCCTGTGATAGCATCATTCCTTGATTATGCATAAGAACAAGTATATGGTGAGAAATTCCTTTGTCGTGCTCCCTGTGAACTGTCCTTGGCAATGGAAGGATGGAAGATTGTTCCCTCACACTAGAGAAATACATGAGCATTTTTCTTAAGGTGATTTACTCTTGTACCTTACCCATAAAAGCAACATGTAGTCATCAGGGAACACTAATTTAGCTCTGTGGAAATATAAATGGAGTGTTAATAGAATGGGAAATTAAAATATAGTTTGATTTTATATTGCCTATATTTTCATTTTGTTCCTAAATTATTTGAACAGAAAAAGACATCAGAGATTATACTTCATTCAGAAGAACCCGTGAGTCAAATAGTCACACACTCTTGGAAACATCCCTGACAGTGTCCCAGGCAGCAAGGTCAAGACCTGGAGAAGAACAGGAAATGATGGAGGACAAAGATTGGAACAGACAGCATTTCTGTTCATGGAAAATGTTAATGGGACAGTGCTTGAGGGTGAATATTTGAAAGCATTGGATTTCCATAATCATCAAAAATAATAATCAGGTCATGAAGTAAAATGAGAAATGACAAGAATGAATGAATAGGGTAAAGAAATACTGTTTTAACTGGCATCCATTGCAGAAGATTACCAAAGACCCTTGGAGAAGCTGGGGTCTGCTGGCCTTGAATTCCCCTGAGCCAGAGCTGCAGCCCTCCCTCCAGCCCTCAACTCCAGGACTCCAGGGGCAGGGTCCCTGGCCCTTGTGGCAGGCTGCCTCCCTGGCTTGAAGGCCCATGGGAGAGAGACTTGACCCTGACCTGCAGCATAGCCCCTAGCCATTCAGAAGCTACTTCAGGCTTCCTCCCTGTAGGGTGAACTAGAAAAAATAGAAAAAATCCCTCTCCCAGGGGAGTCAGGGAACACATGACTGTCTTGGCCTCAGGTGCCTGCTGAGGACCGTGTGACCAGGGCACGGTCTACCCTGGAGCTGGGCCTGCACTCACTCTCCCTGCGGGCTCTCCGCTGAACAGTAAAGTGATCCTAGAAGCCAGGGAGGAGAACGGTGTGGCCAGAAACAGAGAATATACACGTGAGCCAGTCCTTAGCACTGAGCTGCCCTCCCAGACAGCCAGGAGAAAGCCTGTGCCAGGACCGTGAAGCTCAAAAAAGGCGTTTCCGAAAAGTTTCACAGTTTCTACATAAAGCAAAACAAGGTCTTGTGATTCAAACAGGATTAAGGAGTATTATGACACATATGTCCATCTTATATATCATGAAGCCTCCGACGATGCCTAGCTAGCAAAGGTGAATAAGATGTTATTTATTCGGCTTAACCCAAAGTTTGTCAAAGCTCTTTGACCTCAGAATCTTTTGGGAAGACAGTGTTCTTTATTGCGCAATTTGATGTCACTCTACATAGATCACGGTCCAGCATCACCAAGTCACTGTCACCTGTTAGCTAGAAGATCATAAAATGAAGATTCACATCTGTGTAAAGAGAATGAAAGTAGACAAATGTTTACTTTTTAGATTCTACACATTTTTAAGGTTATGTAACTTTTAAATAAATAAGCCTACCTACCTTCACAATAATTCCATATATAAGCTATTTGCCATATTTATTGTCATGAGAACAACACAGTACATATTTGCTACACGGGGAGCTTAGATGTTAGAGTTTCCTTTCAAGGTCCCTCCTGGCTGCCCTGAGCCTGACACCAAAGGCCACAGCCTGGGGACCTAGGAACAGCCACAAGGCCTGGGTGCCCACAACAAAGTTGTGAAGGAAGAGTATTATTAGCCAGGCCCAGAGGCATCATTTTCCTCCCATTACTGCTCTTCTGTGAAAATTCTTCCAGATACATATTTTGTCCTCAAATATAGTGTTGGACAACTTCCATGCTAGAAAGTAACTGCATCATCCCCTCCGGACTGGGTTCCAGAGCCCCTAGTTTGTTAAAATCAGCGTGAGACCTGTTTTAAGTAAAAATCTACTTTAAATACAAATTTGTTATATATCCCAAATATCATGTAGAGAGTATTTTATCTATAGATTAAAAATCATTTCCTTTTCAGCAAAATATTTTGATGTAAACATTTTTTAAGATGAGAGAGATCTAGCTTTTGATATGCATTTTGTCTGAGTATATATAAATGGTAAAAATATTTATAAGATTTGCACTTGTGAATTTTACTAAGAATAAAATACAGATGCCCACAGAGTCTGGAAATATTAGTAGTATCTTTTTAATAGATTGATCCCTCTAAAGGTGCAAGCTTATTCCATAAAAATTAAATGCACAAATCATCTGAGGCAATGTATGACTGACGAATGTGTTACAACTGATGGGAATACTGCTTTAATGCACACGGTTCAGTGTAGTTTTGCACTGCTTACGGAAGTATCACTTGCTAGTGAGGAACAGCACATTCAATGTGGTATAGCAATAAGTTAATTATGGACATTTTCATGTTTCCAGACTTTCTGGCCACCTTAAGTGACTTTACCTCAAAAGACTGAAGAAGAATCATTTTTTAAAATCCTGTTAAAATACTCACCTTGCAAAGGATATTTCTGCATGAACTTTTTCCTTTTTCCTTTTTGTTCTGATCAGTCTACCTGCATTAGTAGCACTCTAAAGAAAACATCTGGTAGAATATTAGATGGATCCATGACCATACTTTTATTCCCTTATGATGTCACGGAATCATAAAACAGTAAAGTAGTAAAATGAATAGTTATAATTTTTTTAAGTGATGGGGAAATAGAAAAATTGAATTTATTGTTGAATAGGCCAAAAGAGCTCAGTTAGCACTGTTTTTCTTAGGGAAAGGACTGTGATGCTGTCATACCAGTGGGTAACCTGAGAGACCTATGTGTGACCCAGGTTTGACGGCCAGTCATCATTAGTGGAGATTTTATGATGGCAAGGATAGCAGGCTGCTGATGAGCAGTGAGAAATATGTAGTTTTGTCAAAGTGCACCCTTTGGAAAGTGCCAGACATAGAAGTGGGGCCTTACATTCATTATTATAACACATACGTTGATTAAATGTCTGCTGTCTTCAATTAAGATAATATGATATCCCTTCCTCAATAATTTTATTAGGCCATATTAATATCTCAAGCATATATTAACTGATATGTTTTGTACTATTTCAAAACTATTTTAAAACAGTGTGTCCTTAATAGCCATGTAATAACATAAAAGGGATGACTGCTTTTGTTAGAAAACGTACATTTCATAGAGTGATTAAAAAATGAACCCTTCTTACCAGCCTGCCACTTTACGTATGTTAGTTGAGCATTAGGACTGTGTCATATCCTGGAAATATGGATGGTAGTGTCATTTGCACTCATGACTACATTTTAAGGAATAATAATAATATAATTTTGCCAAATGATCCAATAGGAATATTATCAGGAATTTGTCTTAATCATGAAAAATCCTCACAATTGTTCACTTGTTCCAAAATAAACCCCACAAGTCTGATGCCAGGTGTTCTGAGCTGAACAACATGATAGTTATGTAGCCTCTGGGAGGCCAGTGTGAGTCCAGATGCTTCTTTCCTGGTTCATTTCATTCTTAGAGTCCATTAGTTGTGCATCTTTTTTAAGCTTCCAAAGTAAACAATTTTATATTAGTAACTAATATAATAAATGTGTCTCAAGCCCTGACCCCCCAAAAATGAAAAATGTGACAGTGTTGCCATTGGGCAGAATAACTAAAACTGGACAAGATAATTTTTCTCATTGGCAACTGAGTGTTTTAGTTGTGTTTAAAAGTTGTGCTTTGCAAGTGAATGAAGACCTATGAAACAATTCATTTTGCAAATCTACATGTGGAATCTGCAGTTTTGTTCAGATGCAATGACATTACAGAAGAACAGAAATTCCCAGCCATTTCTCCCAAGCAGAGAGCCATGCTGAGTGCCGTGCTGACGACGGAGCATCTCAGGGATCTGCAGTTTGCTGGGGAGGTTCCCATTTATGAAGCAGGTCTTGGCAGTGGATTCCAAATAATGGACGCAAGTCTCCATGCACATTGTGTTCTGAGTTTCTGTGCGATAGTGCATCTCTGTATTCCACCCCTGGATGAGGTTTCTGTGAAGCCATGTGAGGTATCTGGGGGAGCTCTCTGGATGAGGTGTTACTGAAGCCCTTCTGAGAAGGTTTGAGAGGTTTGCTGACAGATCTCTGTGGGAAATCTGCATGAGGTTTCTGTCTAAGGATCTGTGATGCACCGTGAGGGCCCTGTGTGAGGTTTAAGGTCTCTGGGAGACACATGGCCTCTGTGGAAGGTGTCTGTGTGAGAGGTCTCTGTGGAGAACTGTCTCTGAGTGGTCTGTGCAGTCCCTGTGTGCATCCCGCCTCTCCACTTCTGGCTGTACCGCATGGTGTGGAAGCCTGAGCTGAGAGGGCAAAGGTGCTTCCCCTTCCTGTTGCTGCTCTATCAGCATCACCATCTGTGCTACATCTCCCTCCTGGATCCATGTGAAGTGCCCCCAACTATGTGTAACTCATCTTTTCTAGAATCAAGAGAATTCAAGAATTGATGGGCAGGCTTGGAATACTTTGTGAAGGGATGAAATTGCTCTGATTTGCTTTCCTCCTGGAAGTTTGGTCCTCTGCCTGTGAGCTAATGGTGGCTTAGGTAGGCCTGTGATCTCAGAGCTGGAGCAGGGTGGAGACCCCAGGATGGGGCCGGGATGAGCCACTGAGCTCTTAACTTTTCCTTCTGCAGATGGTGGTAGGACCCCAGGGGGCTCCTTGTTCTCTGCACATTCATGGGCACCTCCTTCCTCGAATCCCACCTTTTCAAATCTTCACTCCCAGAGATTCACAGTGTACAGCTGTCAGATAATCACTACATGGTGAAGCTGTGGGGGGACAGTGTTCTTGAACCGGGTTGAATAAACCAGTGTGAATGAAAGGCTAGAATCTCAGCGTCAACTGGAGAAACCCGTTTATCGCTCACAGTGAGGCCGGTTTCATTTGTCCCCTCGGGCTGCCGCTCTCACTCTCCTCCTTGGTGGGCTCTCCTCCCTACCCTCCCCTTTCAGGAGAAACTCTGAGGACAGATCCCTAGCAACTGACAGGTGCCAGACCAATTACACAACAGGAGGAGAGAACAGCCTCTCTCCATGCCTTCCCCCAGAGTCTGGAGAAGCTGCAGCGGTGTATGTAAAGAGACTAAGGCCAGGGGAGAGATTCTTGAAATACTGCAATTTTACCCCACACCACACTCAAGGCCCTCTTTAATTCATTCCAGAACTCCTTCTCTAGGACTAACAAGGGAAGGTGGGTGACCCCTGAGCATGGCCGTTTGTTCATTTGGTACAGGGGTGACCAGGGCCCTGCAGCCTTCCTGATGCCCCAGCCCCCAACGTGCACCAGCTGACGGTGCCATCCTTGCTGTGGCAGCTCCAAAGTGTGGGAAAGAGAGGTGGGGTAGGGTGCACGTCCATTTCTTTAAGGCTATGCCAAGTCGGGTTCACAGGGCCCCTCCCAATCCAGGCTTCATCAGAGAGAAAAGGGGCTCCAGGGGGCTGGTGTCATCTGTTCCATCCAAGAGATCCAGGTGCCAGATTTCTCCTACTTCTGACCTCAGGACCCAGCACCCCCTTCCAGACGTGCACTCTTGTGGCTCTAATACTTCCCGGAGCCTGAGAGGGATGCCCAGCTCTGTAATACCTCCGCACACCTGCTCTCCACAGCCGCCTGGAGTTCAAAGTGGCATGGAAGCAGAAGAAACACAGTGAAATAGACCCTGCAGAGAATGAGACCTTCATAGGGTAGTTTCCTCATTTTCAGTTACTTGTTGTTTGTGTAATAACAGTGGTATGAAAACATGGGCAAGGAAGAGACTTGGGGTTCCTGCAGAACCACACACCCCTCCCTCCCTGCCCTCCCTTCTGGAAGCCAAAGCACATCATGAGCACAGGAGCCAATACACTATCCTTTTATGAGGGAAAAAAACATGTTTATTGGGGAGCTTAAATATGTTGGATGTGCTAATGAGATAAAGGTTTGCATTTTTTCTGGGAGACATGAATGAGGAAAGGTTAGAGCACCTTGTGGTTGCCCAGACTAGACACCTCTGGGAAGAGGACAGTGCCGCAGGCAGTGTGGCTGTTAGCCTGGGATGTGTGGCACAGCCGATCCACCCTGGCAGTGACTGACTGGAGAAGGCAGAGTCTTCTTGTGGGACAAGGATGCAGAGCTCCTCAGGTCCAGCTGCTTGTTGAATCTGACTCTTTTCAAGGACTCTTGGTGTTTGAATTGACTTCCCTTAACAGAACAAGTCTGGTCTTACTTTGTGGCTTGGTGACCACAGGGTGTATGACTCATTTTCGTGGCTCTCGGTGGCCAGGCTATCCATGGAAGTAGTAATACCTATGTACTGGAGCTTGGCATTGCCCATGGTAGTGGCAACACCCACGTACTGGGGCTTAGAATTGCCCATGGGAGTGGCAACACGCACAGACTGGGGCTTGAAATTGCCCACAGGAGTAGCAAAACCCACAGATTCGGGCTTGGAATTGCCCATGGCAGTGACAACACCCACATACTGGGGCTTGGAATTGCCCATGGGAGTGGTAACACCCACGTACTGGGGCTTGACATTCCTGTTGATGTTTACTTAACTTTGTGGAGTGAAGTCCCCGGAGAACTGCCCTTTTCTCCTCTAAAGTCTGTCCTACAGCTCTCATCAGCGCCTTAGCCTCAGGATCCGCGTTCTTCAAAATTGATCTTGGGAGTGATCCCTGGCTCCGGGCGGTGGCTGATGAGAGTTTAGATTTGGGCAGAGTATCCTGATGTTCATTGTTTTTATGGTGAAACTTCTTATGGAAGAAGAGCCTCAACCTTCCTCCGAAGGAGCTTTCTGGGGGCCTCCGTTCCTCCCCTGATGGGCACTGGGGGCATCTCTTCCCAGCAGAGTGTACTGCTCCCCAGTCCTGGGCAGGCTGGCCCGTAGTCACAGCCTGACGTGGGCCCAGTGCTCTAGACCCCTCTCCGTGCTTTCCTGTAGGCCCTCTCTGGGGATGGCACGGGGGCGCCCGAGAAGCCACGTGGCCTCTGATGATCCGCGTGTGTGCGGGACAGTCTGGGGGATAGTTCCCCGACTGTACCTTCACCTTGGGCTTCAGCTCACTCACAGCCTCTGTGTTGGGAAATGGTTGTCCTGGGCGCAGGGTAACAGACTTTCTATGGAGTGGGGGACTTTGTCTGGTCTCTGGAGCTTCTGAAATACTTGTTTGCACGTTTAAGGTCTGCGGTTTTGTTTGCAAGCTGACTGTAGACGGTGGCTGGAGAGCTGGGAATCCCGTGGCCTCCGAAGCCTTTGTGGCCCTCAAAGACCGTGATGTTGAGCACACCTCCAGCGCTGTCACCTTCCTGCAGGGGTCCTGTGAGGCCCGGCCCCCACCGTCCTTTCTCAGCTCATCCCTGGCCTTTGCTGAACAGGGACCCAGCTCCGGGGCGCCCCTCTGGTCCTGCTCCCCAGTCCCATTCTGCCAGGTTCTGCCAGTGGTGTTGAGCGTGGGGTGATGAATAGGCTGCCTGCCCTCCTGCCCAGTCGGACAGGATTTGGGCCGCCTGTGGTCATCACTGAATGGGCTTCCTCCCCAGACCTTGTCCGCACACACAAGTGGGGGAGCGAGGGGAGGCCTCCCCACAGTGGAAGATGACTCCTCTGTTTCCACCGTCTCTCCGGGAAAGGCCTGAAGGGGTTTTCCTACATAGTCAGGAAACTTGACTATCGCAGGGATGCCAGACACACAGGTGACTGGGGGTGGTGAGGTCAAGTGCAGAATGGGCAGGGGTAGAGCCTTTTTGAGGTTGAAGATATTTACGGCCTTCAGGACCTTAAAGAGTGCCCGCCACCTGTGCTTCGCCCAGAACCTTGTAGTATGTGCTTCCAGCATCTCTCGCGTGTCCAGCTCAAGGAAGGGGGTCCCGTGGCAGGTGTTCACACGGGGTTTCCAGCCCTTTAAGTCTCCTCGATTCCCGGTTTCTGGGTGGGTGTCCAACTTCGGAAATGCAAAGCTGTCAGCAAGCCGGGATGTGTGCTCACTCACCGAGCTCAGACCTTCACCGGTCTTCCTCGGTGTCCTTCTTGGGTGTCTTTTTGGGATGTTTTCTACACTCTTATCTAATTCCCCTAGTAAATTGTGACGCGGCAGCCTCAAGTTTCTTTCTGACTCCTCTGAGCTCACCGCTTGCAACCTCATTAGGGGGCTTCCTGAGCCCCTGGAGAGATCTTCTGGGACACGCCCCATGAAGCCCCTTGGGCCCCTGCCCAGGTGTTGGCTGCACCACAGTTCCACCTTCTGGGCATCTGGGCTGCTTTCATGGGGGAACCTGATGGTCCGTGAGGGTCGGTGAGGCTTCTGTGTCTGACTTTTGGCTGGTAACTCACCCTGGAGCCGCACTCGTTCCAGAGTCTTCCGGATCTTGCCAGGCAGCTCCCACAGGGGGTGAATGAACCGCTCTTGGAGGTGCTGCTCCAGTACCTTCCGCATCTCAGAACTGATGGGAAAATTCTCAGGAAGCATAGCAGCCACCCTGCTGTCCTCAGGATGGGTGGAAATAGGGACACTGCAGACTTCCTGAGGCCTTTTGACTCCAGAGGATAGAGCCCGCTGTCTTTCTAGTTGCTTCTGCAATGTGGGCCATTCTGGGTGTCGAATCTCAGTCCGGATGAGAGATTGTGGCTTATTCTGCAAAGTAGAACAAGTTACTCGACAGGCCCTAATGTGGTGTGGACAAGGTGGTATGTTTGGGAGAGGGGATTGGAGATAGGCTGGGATATGGACATGAACCAGAACTGGTGGCTCAAATTGAGGTTAGCTTGGAATCAAGTGTTGAGACTGGAACTCCAGTTGGGACAGAGGCTGGGACTGGAAAGACGGTGGAGAAATTTTAGCCTGCATTTGAACTGGGTAACGTTTTGAGATTACATTGAATAAAAAAGATGGAGACTGTAATGCTGAAGGGCTCTCAGAGGTCCAGGCAGTGGCCCCAAGGCATTCACTATATAGGGAAGGGAGACCCCAGAAAACCTGGTTAGATGTGTGCTGTAGGTGGCCCTCCACGACTTTGGGACCTGAGAGCTGCTGAGGACCAGGCAGCTGTTCTGGTTGGCCTTTTGTGCTTCAGGAGAGCTGGGGGCTGTGGTGTCCTGCTCAGCACCCAGTGGTTTCAATGTGCTCCCCAAAGAATTCAGGTTGTAGGCTGAGCCCATTTGTTTTGGATGTGACATGTCTTTTTCTTTCTCCTTGCAGATCTTGATCTTGACTCTCTTTGTAATTTCTATTTCCAGGAGATTCTGGTCATCACATCTTAGCAAAGAGGGGGTACCAGCCACTACCTGTATGCCTGGGTCTCCCCAGAATGAGGCCACTGTCTGGGACCCACCCTGTGAGGAGGTGGAGGGGCTTCAGGCTTTGGCAGCCACCTGCCACCAGGACAGGGCCAAAATGGGGTGATGAAGGTCCAAGGTGGCTGTGGCAGGAGAAGCTGCTCCAGGGGTGTGTGGGGACGGGCTCTGTGGGACAGCGCCCAGTGGGTGTGCCATCGGGTCCCACTGAGGAAGCATCAGGGAGGTGTCTGGTTGTTGGGTGGGGCAGAGGAGGCTGTCAGAGATGGAGGGTGAGATTCCAAATCAGAGGGACATGAGGGTGCAGGGGAAGAAGCAAGGGGCTGGGGTGAAAGGCTGTCCAGGGGAAGGAAGAGCTCTGATGGTGGAGAGGCACTGAGGGAGGGGTGTGGATGAACAGAACATGTGGAGCCTGGTGGGCCTGGTGAAGCAGTGGAGGCCAGGGGCAGAGGTTGCTTCAGCAGGGGGGTCTGCAGGCTGAAGGGTTCATGGTGGGAGGAACACTGCCTACAAGCTCCCTGCATGGCAAATGGGCTCCAGTAGTCTGTGCTTTGCATACCTCACCAGGGGGGTCCTGACGTGACCGATGATCGCCGCTCCTGTCAGGGGTCTTGCTCAGGTAGCTGAAGAAGACAGAAGGCCCAAGCTGCAGCCAGGAGCAGCCGGGGCTAAGAGCGCCAAGGAGGCCAGGCAGGGGTGTGCATCTGGGGCCCATGGCCCTCCGCAGCCCCCACACTGACTTCATGGTGCTCCTGCTGTCCTACCCCCCAGGACTGTACCTACCCCTGTCCCCATGGCTGCCCCTCCCAGGTCAGCCCCAGGCTGCGGCAGCCCTGGAGTCCCATTACAGGGTCTGGGAGGAAGAACCCGAGAGAGAAGGGTGAGCTTCATTACCATTCTACGTGTGATAGCAGGCTGCTTGCCACCTCCTGTTCTTGCAGGCGACCTCTGCAAGCTGGGAAGTGGAAGACAGGATCATGGTAGTGAAAGCCGGGACCTAGGGGTCTAACAGGAGCCTGAGTGCCATGCCACTTTAGGGGAGACTTTGGGGAGCTTAGAGTCTGGAGCTCAAGCCTCGGTGCCCAAGGCCACAGGACCCCTGATGGCAATAGCAAGACTCATGACGGGGAACGCTTTCTCATTTGGAAGGGGCTTCCACATCCATTACCCTCTGCGGCCCTCACAGCCACCCTCATGACCATCCTTTGTGGGGGACAGGGCAAGGGCCACTTCGACAGGCTCCTGAGGGAAGTTTAACACATCGTCCACACGTGGACCTGGAGTCCCCCGTCCCAATCCGGGCACTCTTGGGCCACTCCAGCCCACCCCGTCCGTGCTGGGTGACACCCACTTCTGGCCCCTCCCAGCTTTGTTCCAGCCCAGAATCTGGGGAGCTTCCAGGCTCAGATCTCCTGCCCAGCAGCCTCCCCACGGGCTCCGTTTCCTGATGGACAGGCCCTGCCATGGGCACCCTCAGGGGTGTCGTGGACCTGGGCCCTCGGATGGGAGCGAGGGAGGCTGCCTGCAGTGGGCAGAGGGCCAGCAGGCAGGCGCTCACCTCTCAGAGCTGCCCCTCTCTTCCACCTCCTGTTCTTCTCCCTCGGCTGCAGGTGACGCTGAGGGACCAAAAACCCAAAATCACGACGGGGTGGGGCCAAGTCCCACTCAACTAGATGAGCTGCAGATCTCAGAGTCCATGAGCATTACTGTCTACATATAACTAATGGGTCTTGGGATTTCCTTTCTTGTACTCTTTTAAAGTAGATAAAATATTTTCAGTTTTCCTTCCTTGAGAACGTAAAAAAGGATTTTCTATGTGAGACCTGCCTTGGATTACTTGCATCAGTATATTTCTCTGCCCAGGAAACACACACGTGCTCAGACCCATAGGCCCCTCTGAGCTCCGTCAGGCTGCACGCTGCCTCCCGAGGCCTGTGCCCCACTGCAGCCCCTGCTCAGAGGTGCTGTGGGCTCAGCACTGCCCTCACGTCGGCCTGGACGAAGCCCCGCCCCAGACCCCTGCCCCAGGAAGGCAGCCCAGGGATCAGTGCTCAGGGGCCTGTTCTCCCGCAGGCATCAACTTCTTAGGATCCCGTACACAGCCGCTGGCATCTAGGTTTGGGATTTCAGCCTGGAGCCCTTTAGCCCACCTGGCTCCTGTCTGGGATCTTCAGAAAGATCCTCCTGCCAGAACTTGTGCCTGGCCTGGCTTATGCCTAGAAGGAGGATCTTGTATTCTCTCCTGAGAATAAATGTTCTATTCTTTCCCATCCCAGGAGTCTCTACAGCCGACTCCAAAAAGCAGCAGTAATCAAAGAAGAGAGAGGCTCACATTCTGTCAGGCCTGGGCCAAAGACTCCTTACCTTTCTGATGTTTCTAGGTGGTGGTGAGTATAGATCACTTGGGTGGAAGTGGAGTGACAGGAGGAAGAGCCCCAGTCCACACAGGATGCCAGTGACGATGGCAGACCCCCAGGAAGTGGAGCTGAAGCTCAGCCAGGTATCTAGAATGCTTTTCAGAGATAGGAGAGGATACTCCATAGTCTGATCCGCACTGCTACC
>NW_026645141.1:0-25686 GCF_030020395.1 Manis pentadactyla
ATCTTCCTATCTACCTATCATGTCTATCGTCTGTCTATCTGTCATCTGTCATCTATCTATCTATGATTCAATCATCTTTTTGTCTGGCCATCTATCCTTATGTACATTACAGTTAACAACATCGCCTATGTCACTTCCCTACATTATGCTTCCAAAAATATTGCAACGTAACTAGTCCTTAGGGAGAGCACTGGGTTCACTGAGACACTTGCAGGTCGAGTCAGCCGCTTGTGCTTACAAATCCAGTAATTTATGGTGGTGCAGGGACTTGCACCCATATCTCTGTCCTCTGTCCTCTTTTACCTCCTTCTCGCTTGCTGACTGTATTAAGCCTCATTCGTTGACTAAGTGCTTCCAGAAGACCACAACTATTCTTCCTCTGTTCCTGTTTAGACAGAAAAGTATACTTGGTGCTTTGCTCACCACCAAGTTTGAGGGACAATGGCATATCACCGCTGATAGGAGGAGGGACAAATAAAAAGAACACCTATTTCTAGGCAGCAGCATTTGGGAGCAAAGAGAGTGTTGTGGAGTTACGTGTTTGTTTGAGTGTCCAAACTATCCTCTTTAGGTGGTTATTACTACTTTACTTTCAAGAACATCATAAAATCCACTGATTTCAAAAGCCCAGACACATATTATTACAGCAATTCATTTGTTGAGGTGAGAAAAAATGAGAAGGACTTTGCTGTACCACTAAATCTATGGCTGGGCACTGCTGAATCCAAACAAAAAGAATTCACGGTGTCTAGATAGTGCTATTTTCTACTGACTTGTCTCTGGGGACTCAAACAAAATCCATTTGTTTGTTTGCTTTTCAGTTACACTTGTGTAGGGTTGCTGTCCCCACCCCTGGGGATTGTAGTTTGTCTGTGTCTTTGGATCTCAAGTGAGTCTCCTATAGGGGAGCACTTAGGTGATCTTGAGTTTTCATCCCTTCTTTTAACCCTGTGTCTTTTGTTTGGAGCTCGCAAAGCCTGTTTTATTGCTGTGCCCATATTGCACTTAAAAACATTTTTTTAATCATTAATCTGCTATCACGTGAAGAACATCATATTTACTAGGCTCCCACCTTCACCAAGTCCCCACCAAAACCTCTTACAGTCGTTGTCCATAAGCATTGTTGTATGCTGCAGACTGCTTCACCATTTCCCCCCACAAACACCCCATTACAGTCGCTGTCCATCAGCGTGTAGTAAATGCTGTAGAATCTCTACTTGTCTTCTCTGTGTTGTACATCCCTCCCTTTGCCCCCCCGAGCCCACGCATTATACATGTTAATCCTAATGTCCCCTTTCTTCTCCCTGCCCTTATCCCTCCCTTCCCACACACCCTGCCCATTCCCTTTCCCTTTGGTAACTGTTATTGAACTCTCGGGTTCTGTGAGTCTGCTGCTGTTTATTTCCTCCAGTTTTTCTTTGTTGTTATACTCCACACATGAGTGAAATCATTGGCTACTTGTCTTTCTCCACCTGGTATATATCACTGAGCATGCTACCGTCTAGCTACATCCACATCCTTGCAAATGGTAGGATTTGTTTTCTTCTTATGGCTGCTTACTGCACTTTTTAAACTGGACTTCATTCTTCCTTTTTGTTTGTAGATTCCCTATGTGCTTTCACCATTGATCTGTTGTTTATGAGCAATAGCCTGGTGTTAATCGATATGTATCTGAATCTGTGTAACTGTCTGTCTATCTATCAATCTATCTATCTCTCTATCCTTCTATCTTTCTATCTATGTATCTATCTTCCTATCATCTATCTATCGTGTCTATCATCTATCTATAATCTCTCATCTATCTATGTATCTATGAATCAATCATCTTTTTGTCTTCCCATCTATCCTTATGTACAGAACAGTTAACAACATCGCTTATGTCACTTCCCTACATTATGCTTCCAAAAATCTTGCCAAGTAACTAGGACGTATGGTGAGCACTGGGTACACTGAGACAATTGCAGGTCGAGTCTGCCGTGTGTGCTTACAAAACCAGTAAATGGTTGTCCAGGACTTGAACCCATATCTCTGTCCTCTGTCCTCTTTTACCTCCTTCTCGCCTGCTGACTCTAATTTGCCACAATAATTGACTAAGTCTTTCCTGAAGACCACAAGTATCCTTCCTCTGGGCCTGTTGTAGTCAGAAAAGTATACTTGGTGCTTTTCTCATCACCAAGTATGAAGGACATCGGTATGATCACCTCTGATCGGAGGAGGGACAAATAAAAATGAACACCTATTTCTAGACAGGAGCAGTTTTGTACAAAAGTGTGTTGTGGAGTGACGTGTATATTTGAGTGTCCAACCTTCACTCTTAAGTGGTTATTACATTTTTACATTCATGAACATCATAAAACGCACTGATTTCAAAAGCCCAGACACATATTATTACAGCAATTCTGTTATTGAGGTGAGAAAAATTGAGAAGGACTTTGCTGTACAACGGAATCTATTTCTGGGCACTGCTGAAACCAAACAAAAAAATTCATGGTGGCCAGCTAGGGCTATTTTCTACTGACTGTCTCTGGGGACTCAAACAGAATCCATTTGTTTGTTTGTTTGTTTCTCAGATTCACTTTTTTTGGGTACCTGTCACCGCCCCTTCAGCTTTTAATTTGTCCGTGTCCTGTGATCTCAAGTGAGTCTCCTGTAAGGGAGCACATACATGATCTTGAGTGAAAGATAGCTTAGTTTAGTATGATGCTTTCCTATCTACCTACCTATCTATCTCTTTACCTATCTATGTAATCTTTCTATCTATCTATCTGTCATCTATCTATGTATGGTCTGTCATCTATCTACTATCATCTGTGTATCTATCTAATTAATCTATCATCTATATGTATGTATATCAGTCAAATCTATGTATCAATCATTTGTCTCTCTCTATATCTGTTTTCTCAATTTTGTCAACGTTCTGTCCCTAGGTGCACTTTGATTCCTCTGTGTCCTTCTCAGTCTCAATTCCTTGTGTTTATTTTTGTGAGTTAGCTGTGTGTTTGGGTCTTGAGAGGAGTGGCCTTGGGTGGGAACTTCTCCTGCGTAGGTGGCACGAGTGGGTGTGGATAGTGTGGTTGGTGGGCTGCGCTCTTGAAACTGTGCAGCCCAGTGCCCTCCAGCTGCTCTGCCCCTGGGCCGTTCCTGCTGTGGCAGATGCATGAGCTGCAGGGAATATACGAGGCCCCATGCAGGGAGCACCCTGGCGGGCCTGCGGGGTCCGTGGTAGGTACATGCCCAGTAGTATGTCTTTTTGCCTGTGCACCGATGTTACCTCGGTGGCCTTGCTTGGTGGCCCATCTTCAGAGAGTATGTGTGTAGTCACTGGTTAAGGGAACTGCCTTTTGGTGACACGCGGGGTCCTTCTGGGCCAGTGGCCCATGGACTTGCTGAGGTGGCAGCCCAGCTAGCTTGTGGGGAAACTGCTCCACTCTGCTGTCAAGGTGGAGGTGGAATTTCAGTGCATTTACGCATTTAGATGTGAGAGAAGGTCTATCTGAAATGGAATAGTAGCGTTGAGAGCTATGTTTCCACCCCCTCAACTTGTAGTTCATCTTCATCCTTGGATCTCAAGTTAGTCTCCTGTAAGGGAGCACGTAGGTGGTCTTGAGTTTTCATCCCTTCTTTTAACCCTGTGTCTTTACATTGGAGTCCTGAAGAGCCTGTCCTTTTATTCTGAGAATTGAGAGCTATGTCCTTATTGCACTTAAAAAATTTTTTTGTTATCATTAATCCACAATCACGAAAAGAACATTATGATCACCAAGTACACCACGTCCCCCCCTAAATCCCCATTACAGTAGCTGTCCATCAGCATAGTTGGATGCTGTAGACCCCTTCACCATGTCCCCCCCCACACCCCGTTACAGTCGCTTTCCATCAGCGTGTAGTAAGATGTTGTAGAATCACTACTGGACTTCTCTGTGTTGTACAGCCCTCCCCATGCTCCCCACACCCACACATTATACATGCTAATCCTAATGCCCCCTTTCTTTCTCCCCACATTTATCAAACCCTTCCCACCCACCCTGCCTTGTCCCTTTCCCTTTGGTAGCTGTTAGTCCACTCTTGGGTTCTGTGAGACTTCTGCTGTTTTTTTCCTTCAGTTTTTCTTTGTTGTTATACTCAACACATGAGTGAAATCATTTGGTACTTGTCTTTCTCCGCATGGCCTTTTTCACTGAGCATAATATCCTCTAGCTCCATCCACGTTGTTCAAATGGTAGGATTTTTTTCTTCTTACGGCTGCTTACTGTACTTTTTAAACTAGATTTCTGTCTTCTCTTTTGTCTGTAGTTTCGCTATGTGCTTTCACCATTGCTCTCCTCGTTATTACCAATAACTTTAGGTTAATCTATATGTACCTATATCTATCTATCCATCTGTCTGTCTATCTATCTATCTATCTATCTATCTATCTATCTATCTATCTATCTATCTATCTTCCTGTCATCTATCTATGATGTCTATCATCAATCTATGTACCTATCTATCTATCTTTCATCTGTCGTCTGTCTAGCTATCTATCTATGAATCAATCATCTTTCTGTCTGGCCATCTATCCTTATGTACAGAACAGTTAACAACATCGCCTTTGTCACTTCCCTACATTATGCTTCCAAAAATCTTTCAAGGTAACTAGGCTGTAGGAAGAGCACTCGGTTCACCGAGACACTTGCAGGTCGAGTCAGCCACGTGTACCTACAAAACCAGTAAATGGTTGTGCACGGAATTGAACCTGTGTCTGTATCCTCTATTATCTTCTTCTCACTGGCTGACTCTATTTAGCCACATTCATTGACTAAGTGCTCCGTGAAGACCACAAGTATTGTTCCTCTGGGCCTGTTGTTTACAGAAAGAAAACTTGGTGCTTTGCTCACCACCATCTTTGAGGGACATCGGCGTGATCACCGCTGATAGGATGGAACGACAAATGAAAAGGAACACCAGTTGCTAGACAGGAGCAGTTGGGAGCAAAGAGTGTGTTGTGGAGTGACGTGTTTATTTCAGTGTCCAAACTTCCCTCTTTATATAGATATTACTTCTTTACATTCATGAACTTCATAAAACCCACTGATCTCAAAGGTCCAGACGTATTCTTTTACAGCAATTCAATTGTTGAGTTGAGAGAAAATGAGAAAGACGTTGCTGTACCACTAAATCTATGGCTGGGCAATGCTGAAACCAAACAAAAAGAATTCACGTTGGCCAGATAGGGCTATTTTCTACTGACTGTTTCTGTGGACTCAAACAGAATCCATTCTAGAATTGTTTGTTTTTCAGTTTCACAGTGTTGGGTACCTGTACACACCCCTTCGGCTTTTAGATTGTCTGTGTCCTTGGATCTCAAGAGAGTCTCCTGTAAGGGAGCACGAAGGTGGTCTTGAGTTTTCATCCCTTCTTTTAACCCTGTGTCATTTGTTTGGAGCACTCAAAGCCTGTCCTTTTATTCTGATGATTCAGAGCTGTGCCCTTATTGCACTTAAAAAATTGTTTTTGTTATCAATAATCTACAATCACGTGAAGAACATTATGTTTACTAGACTCCCCCCTTCACCAAGTCCCTACCAAAAACCTCTTACAGTTGCTGTCAGTTAGCAGAGATGGATGCTGTAGACCCGTTCACGATGTAGCCCCACACACACCCCATTACAGTCGCTGTCCTTCAGCATGTAGTAAGATGCTGTAGAATATCTACTTGTCTTCTCTGTGTTGTACAGCACTCGCCAGGCGACCCAGCCCTCACGCATTATACATGCTTATCCTAATCTCCCTTTTCTTTCTCCCCAACCTTATCCCTCCCTTCCCAACCACCCTTCTCAGTCCTTTTCCCTTTGGTAACTGTTACTCCACATTCGGGTTCTGTGAGTCTGCTGCTGTTTTTTTTTCAGTGTTTCTTTGTTGTTCTAATCCACACATGAGTGAAATCATTTGGTACTTGTCTTTCTCCGCCTGGAATATTTCACTGAGCATGCTACCGTCTCGCTCCATCCACGTCATTGCAAATGGTAGCATTTGTTTTCTTCTTATGGCTGCAAATGGCAGTTTTTAAACTGGACTTCATACTTCCATTTAGTTCGTAGTTTCGCTATGTGCTTTCACCATTGATCTCCTGGTTATGAGCAATAGCTTTGTGTTATTTAATATGTATCTGTATGTATCTTTCTATCTATCTATCTGTCTATCCTTCTATCTTTCTATTTATCTATCATCTATCTGTCTATCAATCCATCTTCCTATCTACCTATCATGTCTATCGTCTGTCTATCTGTCATCTGTCATCTATCTATCTATGATTCAATCATCTTTTTGTCTGGCCATCTATCCTTATGTACATTACAGTTAACAACATCGCCTATGTCACTTCCCTACATTATGCTTCCAAAAATATTGCAACGTAACTAGTCCTTAGGGAGAGCACTGGGTTCACTGAGACACTTGCAGGTCGAGTCAGCCGCTTGTGCTTACAAATCCAGTAATTTATGGTGGTGCAGGGACTTGCACCCATATCTCTGTCCTCTGTCCTCTTTTACCTCCTTCTCGCTTGCTGACTGTATTAAGCCTCATTCGTTGACTAAGTGCTTCCAGAAGACCACAACTATTCTTCCTCTGTTCCTGTTTAGACAGAAAAGTATACTTGGTGCTTTGCTCACCACCAAGTTTGAGGGACAATGGCATATCACCGCTGATAGGAGGAGGGACAAATAAAAAGAACACCTATTTCTAGGCAGCAGCATTTGGGAGCAAAGAGAGTGTTGTGGAGTTACGTGTTTGTTTGAGTGTCCAAACTATCCTCTTTAGGTGGTTATTACTACTTTACTTTCAAGAACATCATAAAATCCACTGATTTCAAAAGCCCAGACACATATTATTACAGCAATTCATTTGTTGAGGTGAGAAAAAATGAGAAGGACTTTGCTGTACCACTAAATCTATGGCTGGGCACTGCTGAATCCAAACAAAAAGAATTCACGGTGTCTAGATAGTGCTATTTTCTACTGACTTGTCTCTGGGGACTCAAACAAAATCCATTTGTTTGTTTGCTTTTCAGTTACACTTGTGTAGGGTTGCTGTCCCCACCCCTGGGGATTGTAGTTTGTCTGTGTCTTTGGATCTCAAGTGAGTCTCCTATAGGGGAGCACTTAGGTGATCTTGAGTTTTCATCCCTTCTTTTAACCCTGTGTCTTTTGTTTGGAGCTCGCAAAGCCTGTTTTATTGCTGTGCCCATATTGCACTTAAAAACATTTTTTTAATCATTAATCTGCTATCACGTGAAGAACATCATATTTACTAGGCTCCCACCTTCACCAAGTCCCCACCAAAACCTCTTACAGTCGTTGTCCATAAGCATTGTTGTATGCTGCAGACTGCTTCACCATTTCCCCCCACAAACACCCCATTACAGTCGCTGTCCATCAGCGTGTAGTAAATGCTGTAGAATCTCTACTTGTCTTCTCTGTGTTGTACATCCCTCCCTTTGCCCCCCCGAGCCCACGCATTATACATGTTAATCCTAATGTCCCCTTTCTTCTCCCTGCCCTTATCCCTCCCTTCCCACACACCCTGCCCATTCCCTTTCCCTTTGGTAACTGTTATTGAACTCTCGGGTTCTGTGAGTCTGCTGCTGTTTATTTCCTCCAGTTTTTTTTTGTTGTTATACTCCACACATGAGTGAAATCATTGGCTACTTGTCTTTCTCCACCTGGTATATATCACTGAGCATGCTACCGTCTAGCTACATCCACATCCTTGCAAATGGTAGGATTTGTTTTCTTCTTATGGCTGCTTACTGCACTTTTTAAACTGGACTTCATTCTTCCTTTTTGTTTGTAGATTCCCTATGTGCTTTCACCATTGATCTGTTGGTTATGAGCATTAGCTTTGTGTTAATCGATATGTATCTGAATCTGTGTAACTGTCTGTCTATCTATCAATCTATCTATCTCTCTATCCTTCTATCTTTCTATCTATGTATCTATCTTCCTATCATCTATCTATCGTGTCTATCATCTATCTATAATCTCTCATCTATCTATGTATCTATGAATCAATCATCTTTTTGTCTTCCCATCTATCCTTATGTACAGAACAGTTAACAACATCGCCTATGTCACTTCCCTACATTATGCTTCCAAAAATCTTGCCAAGTAACTAGGACGTATGGTGAGCACTGGGTACACTGAGACAATTGCAGGTCGAGTCTGCCGTGTGTGCTTACAAAACCAGTAAATGGTTGTCCAGGACTTGAACCCATATCTCTGTCCTCTGTCCTCTTTTACCTCCTTCTCGCCTGCTGACTCTAATTTGCCACAATAATTGACTAAGTCTTTCCTGAAGACCACAAGTATCCTTCCTCTGGGCCTGTTGTAGTCAGAAAAGTATACTTGGTGCTTTTCTCATCACCAAGTATGAAGGACATCGGTATGATCACCTCTGATCGGAGGAGGGACAAATAAAAATGAACACCTATTTCTAGACAGGAGCAGTTTTGTACAAAAGTGTGTTGTGGAGTGACGTGTATATTTGAGTGTCCAACCTTCACTCTTAAGTGGTTATTACATTTTTACATTCATGAACATCATAAAACGCACTGATTTCAAAAGCCCAGACACATATTATTACAGCAATTCTGTTATTGAGGTGAGAAAAATTGAGAAGGACTTTGCTGTACAACGGAATCTATTTCTGGGCACTGCTGAAACCAAACAAAAAAAATTCATGGTGGCCAGCTAGGGCTATTTTCTACTGACTGTCTCTGGGGACTCAAACAGAATCCATTTGTTTGTTTGTTTGTTTCTCAGATTCACTTTTTTTGGGTACCTGTCACCGCCCCTTCAGCTTTTAATTTGTCCGTGTCCTGTGATCTCAAGTGAGTCTCCTGTAAGGGAGCACATACATGATCTTGAGTGAAAGATAGCTTAGTTTAGTATGATGCTTTCCTATCTACCTACCTATCTATCTCTTTACCTATCTATGTAATCTTTCTATCTATCTATCTGTCATCTATCTATGTATGGTCTGTCATCTATCTACTATCATCTGTGTATCTATCTAATTAATCTATCATCTACATGTATGTATATCAGTCAAATCTATGTATCAATCATTTGTCTCTCTCTATATCTGTTTTCTCAATTTTGTCAACGTTCTGTCCCTAGGTGCACTTTGATTCCTCTGTGTCCTTCTCAGTCTCAATTCCTTGTGTTTATTTTTGTGAGTTAGCTGTGTGTTTGGGTCTTGAGAGGAGTGGCCTTGGGTGGGAACTTCTCCTGCGTAGGTGGCACGAGTGGGTGTGGATAGTGTGGTTGGTGGGCTGCGCTCTTGAAACTGTGCAGCCCAGTGCCCTCCAGCTGCTCTGCCCCTGGGCCGTTCCTGCTGTGGCAGATGCATGAGCTGCAGGGAATATACGAGGCCCCATGCAGGGAGCACCCTGGCGGGCCTGCGGGGTCCGTGGTAGGTACATGCCCAGTAGTATGTCTTTTTGCCTGTGCACCGATGTTACCTCGGTGGCCTTGCTTGGTGGCCCATCTTCAGAGAGTATGTGTGTAGTCACTGGTTAAGGGAACTGCCTTTTGGTGACACGCGGGGTCCTTCTGGGCCAGTGGCCCATGGACTTGCTGAGGTGGCAGCCCAGCTAGCTTGTGGGGAAACTGCTCCACTCTGCTGTCAAGGTGGAGGTGGAATTTCAGTGCATTTACGCATTTAGATGTGAGAGAAGGTCTATCTGAAATGGAATAGTAGCGTTGAGAGCTATGTTTCCACCCCCTCAACTTGTAGTTCATCTTCATCCTTGGATCTCAAGTTAGTCTCCTGTAAGGGAGCACGTAGGTGGTCTTGAGTTTTCATCCCTTCTTTTAACCCTGTGTCTTTACATTGGAGTCCTGAAGAGCCTGTCCTTTTATTCTGAGAATTGAGAGCTATGTCCTTATTGCACTTAAAAAATTTTTTTGTTATCATTAATCCACAATCACGAAAAGAACATTATGATCACCAAGTACACCACGTCCCCCCCTAAATCCCCATTACAGTAGCTGTCCATCAGCATAGTTGGATGCTGTAGACCCCTTCACCATGTCCCCCCCCACACCCCGTTACAGTCGCTTTCCATCAGCGTGTAGTAAGATGCTGTAGAATCACTACTGGACTTCTCTGTGTTGTACAGCCCTCCCCATGCTCCCCACACCCACACATTATACATGCTAATCCTAATGCCCCCTTTCTTTCTCCCCACATTTATCAAACCCTTCCCACCCACCCTGCCTTGTCCCTTTCCCTTTGGTAGCTGTTAGTCCACTCTTGGGTTCTGTGAGACTTCTGCTGTTTTTTTCCTTCAGTTTTTCTTTGTTGTTATACTCAACACATGAGTGAAATCATTTGGTACTTGTCTTTCTCCGCATGGCCTTTTTCACTGAGCATAATATCCTCTAGCTCCATCCACGTTGTTCAAATGGTAGGATTTTTTTCTTCTTACGGCTGCTTACTGTACTTTTTAAACTAGATTTCTGTCTTCTCTTTTGTCTGTAGTTTCGCTATGTGCTTTCACCATTGCTCTCCTCGTTATTACCAATAACTTTAGGTTAATCTATATGTACCTATATCTATCTATCCATCTGTCTGTCTATCTACTTATCTATCTATCTATCTATCTATCTATCTATCTATCTATCTATCTATGTATCTATCTATCTATCTTCCTATCATCTATCTATGATGTCTATCATCAATCTATGTACCTATCTATCTATCTTTCATCTGTCGTCTGTCTAGCTATCTATCTATGAATCAATCATCTTTCTGTCTGGCCATCTATCCTTATGTACAGAACAGTTAACAACATCGCCTTTGTCACTTCCCTACATTATGCTTCCAAAAATATTTCAAGGTAACTAGGCTGTAGGAAGAGCACTCGGTTCACCGAGACACTTGCAGGTCGAGTCAGCCACGTGTACCTACAAAACCAGTAAATGGTTGTGCACGGAATTGAACCTGTGTCTGTATCCTCTATTATCTTCTTCTCACTGGCTGACTCTATTTAGCCACATTCATTGACTAAGTGCTCCGTGAAGACCACAAGTATTGTTCCTCTGGGCCTGTTGTTTACAGAAAGAAAACTTGGTGCTTTGCTCACCACCATCTTTGAGGGACATCGGCGTGATCACCGCTGATAGGATGGAACGACAAATGAAAAGGAACACCAGTTGCTAGACAGGAGCAGTTGGGAGCAAAGAGTGTGTTGTGGAGTGACGTGTTTATTTCAGTGTCCAAACTTCCCTCTTTATATAGATATTACTTCTTTACATTCATGAACTTCATAAAACCCACTGATCTCAAAGGTCCAGACGTATTCTTTTACAGCAATTCAATTGTTGAGTTGAGAGAAAATGAGAAAGACGTTGCTGTACCACTAAATCTATGGCTGGGCAATGCTGAAACCAAACAAAAAGAATTCACGTTGGCCAGATAGGGCTATTTTCTACTGACTGTTTCTGTGGACTCAAACAGAATCCATTCTAGAATTGTTTGTTTTTCAGTTTCACAGTGTTGGGTACCTGTACACACCCCTTCGGCTTTTAGATTGTCTGTGTCCTTGGATCTCAAGAGAGTCTCCTGTAAGGGAGCACGAAGGTGGTCTTGAGTTTTCATCCCTTCTTTTAACCCTGTGTCATTTGTTTGGAGCACTCAAAGCCTGTCCTTTTATTCTGATGATTCAGAGCTGTGCCCTTATTGCACTTAAAAAATTGTTTTTGTTATCAATAATCTACAATCACGTGAAGAACATTATGTTTACTAGACTCCCCCCTTCACCAAGTCCCTACCAAAAACCTCTTACAGTTGCTGTCAGTTAGCAGAGATGGATGCTGTAGACCCGTTCACGATGTAGCCCCCCACACACCCCATTACAGTCGCTGTCCTTCAGCATGTAGTAAGATGCTGTAGAATATCTACTTGTCTTCTCTGTGTTGTACAGCACTCGCCAGGCGACCCAGCCCTCACGCATTATACATGCTTATCCTAATCTCCCTTTTCTTTCTCCCCAACCTTATCCCTCCCTTCCCAACCACCCTTCTCAGTCCTTTTCCCTTTGGTAACTGTTACTCCACATTCGGGTTCTGTGAGTCTGCTGCTGTTTTTTTTTCAGTGTTTCTTTGTTGTTCTAATCCACACATGAGTGAAATCATTTGGTACTTGTCTTTCTCCGCCTGGAATATTTCACTGAGCATGCTACCGTCTCGCTCCATCCACGTCATTGCAAATGGTAGCATTTGTTTTCTTCTTATGGCTGCAAATGGCAGTTTTTAAACTGGACTTCATACTTCCATTTAGTTCGTAGTTTCGCTATGTGCTTTCACCATTGAACTCCTGGTTATGAGCAATAGCTTTGTGTTATTTAATATGTATCTGTATGTATCTTTCTATCTATCTATCTGTCTATCCTTCTATCTTTCTATTTATCTATCATCTATCTGTCTATCAATCCATCTTCCTATCTACCTATCATGTCTATCGTCTGTCTACCTGTCATCTGTCATCTATCTATCTATGATTCAATCATCTTTTTGTCTGGCCATCTATCCTTATGTACATTACAGTTAACAACATCGCCTATGTCACTTCCCTACATTATGCTTCCAAAAATATTGCAACGTAACTAGTCCTTAGGGAGAGCACTGGGTTCACTGAGACACTTGCAGGTCGAGTCAGCCGCTTGTGCTTACAAATCCAGTAATTTATGGTGGTGCAGGGACTTGCACCCATATCTCTGTCCTCTGTCCTCTTTTACCTCCTTCTCGCTTGCTGACTGTATTAAGCCTCATTCGTTGACTAAGTGCTTCCAGAAGACCACAACTATTCTTCCTCTGTTCCTGTTTAGACAGAAAAGTATACTTGGTGCTTTGCTCACCACCAAGTTTGAGGGACAATGGCATATCACCGCTGATAGGAGGAGGGACAAATAAAAAGAACACCTATTTCTAGGCAGCAGCATTTGGGAGCAAAGAGAGTGTTGTGGAGTTACGTGTTTGTTTGAGTGTCCAAACTATCCTCTTTAGGTGGTTATTACTACTTTACTTTCAAGAACATCATAAAATCCACTGATTTCAAAAGCCCAGACACATATTATTACAGCAATTCATTTGTTGAGGTGAGAAAAAATGAGAAGGACTTTGCTGTACCACTAAATCTATGGCTAGGCACTGCTGAATCCAAACAAAAAGAATTCACGGTGTCTAGATAGTGCTATTTTCTACTGACTTGTCTCTGGGGACTCAAACAAAATCCATTTGTTTGTTTGCTTTTCAGTTACACTTGTGTAGGGTTGCTGTCCCCACCCCTGGGGATTGTAGTTTGTCTGTGTCTTTGGATCTCAAGTGAGTCTCCTATAGGGGAGCACTTAGGTGATCTTGAGTTTTCATCCCTTCTTTTAACCCTGTGTCTTTTGTTTGGAGCTCGCAAAGCCTGTTTTATTGCTGTGCCCATATTGCACTTAAAAACATTTTTTTAATCATTAATCTGCTATCACGTGAAGAACATCATATTTACTAGGCTCCCACCTTCACCAAGTCCCCACCAAAACCTCTTACAGTCGTTGTCCATAAGCATTGTTGTATGCTGCAGACTGCTTCACCATTTCCCCCCACAAACACCCCATTACAGTCGCTGTCCATCAGCGTGTAGTAAATGCTGTAGAATCTCTACTTGTCTTCTCTGTGTTGTACATCCCTCCCTTTGCCCCCCCGAGCCCACGCATTATACATGTTAATCCTAATGTCCCCTTTCTTCTCCCTGCCCTTATCCCTCCCTTCCCACACACCCTGCCCATTCCCTTTCCCTTTGGTAACTGTTATTGAACTCTCGGGTTCTGTGAGTCTGCTGCTGTTTATTTCCTCCAGTTTTTCTTTGTTGTTATACTCCACACATGAGTGAAATCATTGGCTACTTGTCTTTCTCCACCTGGTATATATCACTGAGCATGCTACCGTCTAGCTACATCCACATCCTTGCAAATTGTAGGATTTGTTTTCTTCTTATGGCTGCTTACTGCACTTTTTAAACTGGACTTCATTCTTCCTTTTCGTTTGTAGTTTCCCTATGTGCTTTCACCATTGATCTGTTGGTTATGAGCAATAGCCTTGTGTTAATCGATATGTATCTGAATCTGTGTAACTGTCTGTCTATCTATCAATCTATCTATCTCTCTATCCTTCTATCTTTCTATCTATGTATCTATCTTCCTATCATCTATCTATCGTGTCTATCATCTATCTATAATCTCTCATCTATCTATGTATCTATGAATCAATCATCTTTTTGTCTTCCCATCTATCCTTATGTACAGAACAGTTAACAACATCGCCTATGTCACTTCCCTACATTATGCTTCCAAAAATCTTGCCAAGTAACTAGGACGTATGGTGAGCACTGGGTACACTGAGACAATTGCAGGTCGAGTCTGCCGTGTGTGCTTACAAAACCAGTAAATGGTTGTCCAGGACTTGAACCCATATCTCTGTCCTCTGTCCTCTTTTACCTCCTTCTCGCCTGCTGACTCTAATTTGCCACAATAATTGACTAAGTCTTTCCTGAAGACCACAAGTATCCTTCCTCTGGGCCTGTTGTAGTCAGAAAAGTATACTTGGTGCTTTTCTCATCACCAAGTATGAAGGACATCGGTATGATCACCTCTGATCGGAGGAGGGACAAATAAAAATGAACACCTATTTCTAGACAGGAGCAGTTTTGTACAAAAGTGTGTTGTGGAGTGACGTGTATATTTGAGTGTCCAACCTTCACTCTTAAGTGGTTATTACATTTTTACATTCATGAACATCATAAAACGCACTGATTTCAAAAGCCCAGACACATATTATTACAGCAATTCTGTTATTGAGGTGAGAAAAATTGAGAAGGACTTTGCTGTACAACGGAATCTATTTCTGGGCACTGCTGAAACCAAACAAAAAAAATTCATGGTGGCCAGCTAGGGCTATTTTCTACTGACTGTCTCTGGGGACTCAAACAGAATCCATTTGTTTGTTTGTTTGTTTCTCAGATTCACTTTTTTTGGGTACCTGTCACCGCCCCTTCAGCTTTTAATTTGTCCGTGTCCTGTGATCTCAAGTGAGTCTCCTGTAAGGGAGCACATACATGATCTTGAGTGAAAGATAGCTTAGTTTAGTATGATGCTTTCCTATCTACCTACCTATCTATCTCTTTACCTATCTATGTAATCTTTCTATCTATCTATCTGTCATCTATCTATGTATGGTCTGTCATCTATCTACTATCATCTGTGTATCTATCTAATTAATCTATCATCTATATGTATGTATATCAGTCGAATCTATGTATCAATCATTTGTCTCTCTCTATATCTGTTTTCTCAATTTTGTCAACGTTCTGTCCCTAGGTGCACTTTGATTCCTCTGTGTCCTTCTCAGTCTCAATTCCTTGTGTTTGTTTTTGTGAGTTAGCTGTGTGTTTGGGTCTTGAGAGGAGTGGCCTTGGGTGGGAACTTCTCCTGCGTAGGTGGCACGAGTGGGTGTGGATAGTGTGGTTGGTGGGCTGCGCTCTTGAAACTGTGCAGCCCAGTGCCCTCCAGCTGCTCTGCCCCTGGGCCGTTCCTGCTGTGGCAGATGCATGAGCTGCAGGGAATATACGAGGCCCCATGCAGGGAGCACCCTGGCGGGCCTGCGGGGTCCGTGGTAGGTACATGCCCAGTAGTATGTCTTTTTGCCTGTGCACCGATGTTACCTCGGTGGCCTTGCTTGGTGGCCCATCTTCAGAGAGTATGTGTGTAGTCACTGGTTAAGGGAACTGCCTTTTGGTGACACGCGGGGTCCTTCTGGGCCAGTGGCCCATGGACTTGCTGAGGTGGCAGCCCAGCTAGCTTGTGGGGAAACTGCTCCACTCTGCTGTCAAGGTGGAGGTGGAATTTCAGTGCATTTACGCATTTAGATGTGAGAGAAGGTCTATCTGAAATGGAATAGTAGCGTTGAGAGCTATGTTTCCACCCCCTCAACTTGTAGTTCATCTTCATCCTTGGATCTCAAGTTAGTCTCCTGTAAGGGAGCACGTAGGTGGTCTTGAGTTTTCATCCCTTCTTTTTAACCCTGTGTCTTTACATTGGAGTCCTGAAGAGCCTGTCCTTTTATTCTGAGAATTGAGAGCTATGTCCTTATTGCACTTAAAAAATTTTTTTGTTATCATTAATCCACAATCACGAAAAGAACATTATGATCACCAAGTACACCACGTCCCCCCCTAAATCCCCATTACAGTAGCTGTCCATCAGCATAGTTGGATGCTGTAGACCCCTTCACCATGTCCCCCCCCACACCCCGTTACAGTCGCTTTCCATCAGCGTGTAGTAAGATGCTGTAGAATCACTACTGGACTTCTCTGTGTTGTACAGCCCTCCCCATGCTCCCCACACCCACACATTATACATGCTAATCCTAATGCCCCCTTTCTTTCTCCCCACATTTATCAAACCCTTCCCACCCACCCTGCCTTGTCCCTTTCCCTTTGGTAGCTGTTAGTCCACTCTTGGGTTCTGTGAGACTTCTGCTGTTTTTTTCCTTCAGTTTTTCTTTGTTGTTATACTCAACACATGAGTGAAATCATTTGGTACTTGTCTTTCTCCGCATGGCCTTTTTCACTGAGCATAATATCCTCTAGCTCCATCCACGTTGTTCAAATGGTAGGATTTTTTTCTTCTTACGGCTGCTTACTGTACTTTTTAAACTAGATTTCTGTCTTCTCTTTTGTCTGTAGTTTCGCTATGTGCTTTCACCATTGCTCTCCTCGTTATTACCAATAACTTTAGGTTAATCTATATGTACCTATATCTATCTATCCATCTGTCTGTCTATCCATCCGTCTGTCTATCTATCTATCTATCTATCTATCTATCTATCTATCTATCTATCTATTTATGTATCTATCTATCTATCTTCCTATCATCTATCTATGATGTCTATCATCAATCTATGTACCTATCTATCTATCTTTCATCTGTCGTCTGTCTAGCTATCTATCTATGAATCAATCATCTTTCTGTCTGGCCATCTATCCTTATGTACAGAACAGTTAACAACATCGCCTTTGTCACTTCCCTACATTATGCTTCCAAAAATCTTTCAAGGTAACTAGGCTGTAGGAAGAGCACTCGGTTCACCGAGACACTTGCAGGTCGAGTCAGCCACGTGTACCTACAAAACCAGTAAATGGTTGTGCACGGAATTGAACCTGTGTCTGTATCCTCTATTATCTTCTTCTCACTGGCTGACTCTATTTAGCCACATTCATTGACTAAGTGCTCCGTGAAGACCACAAGTATTGTTCCTCTGGGCCTGTTGTTTACAGAAAGAAAACTTGGTGCTTTGCTCACCACCATCTTTGAGGGACATCGGCGTGATCACCGCTGATAGGATGGAACGACAAATGAAAAGGAACACCAGTTGCTAGACAGGAGCAGTTGGGAGCAAAGAGTGTGTTGTGGAGTGACGTGTTTATTTCAGTGTCCAAACTTCCCTCTTTATATAGATATTACTTCTTTACATTCATGAACTTCATAAAACCCACTGATCTCAAAGGTCCAGACGTATTCTTTTACAGCAATTCAATTGTTGAGTTGAGAGAAAATGAGAAAGACGTTGCTGTACCACTAAATCTATGGCTGGGCAATGCTGAAACCAAACAAAAAGAATTCACGTTGGCCAGATAGGGCTATTTTCTACTGACTGTTTCTGTGGACTCAAACAGAATCCATTCTAGAATTGTTTGTTTTTCAGTTTCACAGTGTTGGGTACCTGTACACACCCCTTCGGCTTTTACATTGTCTGTGTCCTTGGATCTCAAGAGAGTCTCCTGTAAGGGAGCACGAAGGTGGTCTTGAGTTTTCATCCCTTCTTTTAACCCTGTGTCATTTGTTTGGAGCACTCAAAGCCTGTCCTTTTATTCTGATGATTCAGAGCTGTGCCCTTATTGCACTTAAAAAATTGTTTTTGTTATCAATAATCTACAATCACGTGAAGAACATTATGTTTACTAGACTCCCCCCTTCACCAAGTCCCTACCAAAAACCTCTTACAGTTGCTGTCAGTTAGCAGAGATGGATGCTGTAGACCCGTTCACGATGTAGCCCCACACACACCCCATTACAGTCGCTGTCCTTCAGCATGTAGTAAGATGCTGTAGAATATCTACTTGTCTTCTCTGTGTTGTACAGCACTCGCCAGGCGACCCAGCCCTCACGCATTATACATGCTTATCCTAATCTCCCTTTTCTTTCTCCCCAACCTTATCCCTCCCTTCCCAACCACCCTTCTCAGTCCTTTTCCCTTTGGTAACTGTTACTCCACATTCGGGTTCTGTGAGTCTGCTGCTGTTTTTTTTTCAGTGTTTCTTTGTTGTTCTAATCCACACATGAGTGAAATCATTTGGTACTTGTCTTTCTCCGCCTGGAATATTTCACTGAGCATGCTACCGTCTCGCTCCATCCACGTCATTGCAAATGGTAGCATTTGTTTTCTTCTTATGGCTGCAAATGGCAGTTTTTAAACTGGACTTCATACTTCCATTTAGTTCGTAGTTTCGCTATGTGCTTTCACCATTGATCTCCTGGTTATGAGCAATAGCTTTGTGTTATTTAATATGTATCTGTATGTATCTTTCTATCTATCTATCTGTCTATCCTTCTATCTTTCTATTTATCTATCATCTATCTGTCTATCAATCCATCTTCCTATCTACCTATCATGTCTATCGTCTGTCTATCTGTCATCTGTCATCTATCTATCTATGATTCAATCATCTTTTTGTCTGGCCATCTATCCTTATGTACATTACAGTTAACAACATCGCCTATGTCACTTCCCTACATTATGCTTCCAAAAATATTGCAACGTAACTAGTCCTTAGGGAGAGCACTGGGTTCACTGAGACACTTGCAGGTCGAGTCAGCCGCTTGTGCTTACAAATCCAGTAATTTATGGTGGTGCAGGGACTTGCACCCATATCTCTGTCCTCTGTCCTCTTTTACCTCCTTCTCGCTTGCTGACTGTATTAAGCCTCATTCGTTGACTAAGTGCTTCCAGAAGACCACAACTATTCTTCCTCTGTTCCTGTTTAGACAGAAAAGTATACTTGGTGCTTTGCTCACCACCAAGTTTGAGGGACAATGGCATATCACCGCTGATAGGAGGAGGGACAAATAAAAAGAACACCTATTTCTAGGCAGCAGCATTTGGGAGCAAAGAGAGTGTTGTGGAGTTACGTGTTTGTTTGAGTGTCCAAACTATCCTCTTTAGGTGGTTATTACTACTTTACTTTCAAGAACATCATAAAATCCACTGATTTCAAAAGCCCAGACACATATTATTACAGCAATTCATTTGTTGAGGTGAGAAAAAATGAGAAGGACTTTGCTGTACCACTAAATCTATGGCTGGGCACTGCTGAATCCAAACAAAAAGAATTCACGGTGTCTAGATAGTGCTATTTTCTACTGACTTGTCTCTGGGGACTCAAACAAAATCCATTTGTTTGTTTGCTTTTCAGTTACACTTGTGTAGGGTTGCTGTCCCCACCCCTGGGGATTGTAGTTTGTCTGTGTCTTTGGATCTCAAGTGAGTCTCCTATAGGGGAGCACTTAGGTGATCTTGAGTTTTCATCCCTTCTTTTAACCCTGTGTCTTTTGTTTGGAGCTCGCAAAGCCTGTTTTATTGCTGTGCCCATATTGCACTTAAAAACATTTTTTTAATCATTAATCTGCTATCACGTGAAGAACATCATATTTACTAGGCTCCCACCTTCACCAAGTCCCCACCAAAACCTCTTACAGTCGTTGTCCATAAGCATTGTTGTATGCTGCAGACTGCTTCACCATTTCCCCCCACAAACACCCCATTACAGTCGCTGTCCATCAGCGTGTAGTAAATGCTGTAGAATCTCTACTTGTCTTCTCTGTGTTGTACATCCCTCCCTTTGCCCCCCCGAGCCCACGCATTATACATGTTAATCCTAATGTCCCCTTTCTTCTCCCTGCCCTTATCCCTCCCTTCCCACACACCCTGCCCATTCCCTTTCCCTTTGGTAACTGTTATTGAACTCTCGGGTTCTGTGAGTCTGCTGCTGTTTATTTCCTCCAGTTTTTCTTTGTTGTTATACTCCACACATGAGTGAAATCATTGGCTACTTGTCTTTCTCCACCTGGTATATATCACTGAGCATGCTACCGTCTAGCTACATCCACATCCTTGCAAATGGTAGGATTTGTTTTCTTCTTATGGCTGCTTACTGCACTTTTTAAACTGGACTTCATTCTTCCTTTTTGTTTGTAGATTCCCTATGTGCTTTCACCATTGATCTGTTGTTTATGAGCAATAGCCTGGTGTTAATCGATATGTATCTGAATCTGTGTAACTGTCTGTCTATCTATCAATCTATCTATCTCTCTATCCTTCTATCTTTCTATCTATGTATCTATCTTCCTATCATCTATCTATCGTGTCTATCATCTATCTATAATCTCTCATCTATCTATGTATCTATGAATCAATCATCTTTTTGTCTTCCCATCTATCCTTATGTACAGAACAGTTAACAACATCGCCTATGTCACTTCCCTACATTATGCTTCCAAAAATCTTGCCAAGTAACTAGGACGTATGGTGAGCACTGGGTACACTGAGACAATTGCAGGTCGAGTCTGCCGTGTGTGCTTACAAAACCAGTAAATGGTTGTCCAGGACTTGAACCCATATCTCTGTCCTCTGTCCTCTTTTACCTCCTTCTCGCCTGCTGACTCTAATTTGCCACAATAATTGACTAAGTCTTTCCTGAAGACCACAAGTATCCTTCCTCTGGGCCTGTTGTAGTCAGAAAAGTATACTTGGTGCTTTTCTCATCACCAAGTATGAAGGACATCGGTATGATCACCTCTGATCGGAGGAGGGACAAATAAAAATGAACACCTATTTCTAGACAGGAGCAGTTTTGTACAAAAGTGTGTTGTGGAGTGACGTGTATATTTGAGTGTCCAACCTTCACTCTTAAGTGGTTATTACATTTTTACATTCATGAACATCATAAAACGCACTGATTTCAAAAGCCCAGACACATATTATTACAGCAATTCTGTTATTGAGGTGAGAAAAATTGAGAAGGACTTTGCTGTACAACGGAATCTATTTCTGGGCACTGCTGAAACCAAACAAAAAAAATTCATGGTGGCCAGCTAGGGCTATTTTCTACTGACTGTCTCTGGGGACTCAAACAGAATCCATTTGTTTGTTTGTTTGTTTCTCAGATTCACTTTTTTTGGGTACCTGTCACCGCCCCTTCAGCTTTTAATTTGTCCGTGTCCTGTGATCTCAAGTGAGTCTCCTGTAAGGGAGCACATACATGATCTTGAGTGAAAGATAGCTTAGTTTAGTATGATGCTTTCCTATCTACCTACCTATCTATCTCTTTACCTATCTATGTAATCTTTCTATCTATCTATCTGTCATCTATCTATGTATGGTCTGTCATCTATCTACTATCATCTGTGTATCTATCTAATTAATCTATCATCTATATGTATGTATATCAGTCGAATCTATGTATCAATCATTTGTCTCTCTCTATATCTGTTTTCTCAATTTTGTCAACGTTCTGTCCCTAGGTGCACTTTGATTCCTCTGTGTCCTTCTCAGTCTCAATTCCTTGTGTTTGTTTTTGTGAGTTAGCTGTGTGTTTGGGTCTTGAGAGGAGTGGCCTTGGGTGGGAACTTCTCCTGCGTAGGTGGCACGAGTGGGTGTGGATAGTGTGGTTGGTGGGCTGCGCTCTTGAAACTGTGCAGCCCAGTGCCCTCCAGCTGCTCTGCCCCTGGGCCGTTCCTGCTGTGGCAGATGCATGAGCTGCAGGGAATATACGAGGCCCCATGCAGGGAGCACCCTGGCGGGCCTGCGGGGTCCGTGGTAGGTACATGCCCAGTAGTATGTCTTTTTGCCTGTGCACCGATGTTACCTCGGTGGCCTTGCTTGGTGGCCCATCTTCAGAGAGTATGTGTGTAGTCACTGGTTAAGGGAACTGCCTTTTGGTGACACGCGGGGTCCTTCTGGGCCAGTGGCCCATGGACTTGCTGAGGTGGCAGCCCAGCTAGCTTGTGGGGAAACTGCTCCACTCTGCTGTCAAGGTGGAGGTGGAATTTCAGTGCATTTACGCATTTAGATGTGAGAGAAGGTCTATCTGAAATGGAATAGTAGCGTTGAGAGCTATGTTTCCACCCCCTCAACTTGTAGTTCATCTTCATCCTTGGATCTCAAGTTAGTCTCCTGTAAGGGAGCACGTAGGTGGTCTTGAGTTTTCATCCCTTCTTTTAACCCTGTGTCTTTACATTGGAGTCCTGAAGAGCCTGTCCTTTTATTCTGAGAATTGAGAGCTATGTCCTTATTGCACTTAAAAAATTTTTTTGTTATCATTAATCCACAATCACGAAAAGAACATTATGATCACCAAGTACACCACGTCCCCCCCTAAATCCCCATTACAGTAGCTGTCCATCAGCATAGTTGGATGCTGTAGACCCCTTCACCATGTCCCCCCCCACACCCCGTTACAGTCGCTTTCCATCAGCGTGTAGTAAGATGTTGTAGAATCACTACTGGACTTCTCTGTGTTGTACAGCCCTCCCCATGCTCCCCACACCCACACATTATACATGCTAATCCTAATGCCCCCTTTCTTTCTCCCCACATTTATCAAACCCTTCCCACCCACCCTGCCTTGTCCCTTTCCCTTTGGTAGCTGTTAGTCCACTCTTGGGTTCTGTGAGACTTCTGCTGTTTTTTTCCTTCAGTTTTTCTTTGTTGTTATACTCAACACATGAGTGAAATCATTTGGTACTTGTCTTTCTCCGCATGGCCTTTTTCACTGAGCATAATATCCTCTAGCTCCATCCACGTTGTTCAAATGGTAGGATTTTTTTCTTCTTACGGCTGCTTACTGTACTTTTTAAACTAGATTTCTGTCTTCTCTTTTGTCTGTAGTTTCGCTATGTGCTTTCACCATTGCTCTCCTCGTTATTACCAATAACTTTAGGTTAATCTATATGTACCTATATCTATCTATCCATCTGTCTGTCTATCTATCTATCTATCTATCTATCTATCTATATCTATCTATCTTCCTGTCATCTATCTATGATGTCTATCATCAATCTATGTACCTATCTATCTATCTTTCATCTGTCGTCTGTCTAGCTATCTATCTATGAATCAATCATCTTTCTGTCTGGCCATCTATCCTTATGTACAGAACAGTTAACAACATCGCCTTTGTCACTTCCCTACATTATGCTTCCAAAAATCTTTCAAGGTAACTAGGCTGTAGGAAGAGCACTCGGTTCACCGAGACACTTGCAGGTCGAGTCAGCCACGTGTACCTACAAAACCAGTAAATGGTTGTGCACGGAATTGAACCTGTGTCTGTATCCTCTATTATCTTCTTCTCACTGGCTGACTCTATTTAGCCACATTCATTGACTAAGTGCTCCGTGAAGACCACAAGTATTGTTCCTCTGGGCCTGTTGTTTACAGAAAGAAAACTTGGTGCTTTGCTCACCACCATCTTTGAGGGACATCGGCGTGATCACCGCTGATAGGATGGAACGACAAATGAAAAGGAACACCAGTTGCTAGACAGGAGCAGTTGGGAGCAAAGAGTGTGTTGTGGAGTGACGTGTTTATTTCAGTGTCCAAACTTCCCTCTTTATATAGATATTACTTCTTTACATTCATGAACTTCATAAAACCCACTGATCTCAAAGGTCCAGACGTATTCTTTTACAGCAATTCAATTGTTGAGTTGAGAGAAAATGAGAAAGACGTTGCTGTACCACTAAATCTATGGCTGGGCAATGCTGAAACCAAACAAAAAGAATTCACGTTGGCCAGATAGGGCTATTTTCTACTGACTGTTTCTGTGGACTCAAACAGAATCCATTCTAGAATTGTTTGTTTTTCAGTTTCACAGTGTTGGGTACCTGTACACACCCCTTCGGCTTTTAGATTGTCTGTGTCCTTGGATCTCAAGAGAGTCTCCTGTAAGGGAGCACGAAGGTGGTCTTGAGTTTTCATCCCTTCTTTTAACCCTGTGTCATTTGTTTGGAGCACTCAAAGCCTGTCCTTTTATTCTGATGATTCAGAGCTGTGCCCTTATTGCACTTAAAAAATTGTTTTTGTTATCAATAATCTACAATCACGTGAAGAACATTATGTTTACTAGACTCCCCCCTTCACCAAGTCCCTACCAAAAACCTCTTACAGTTGCTGTCAGTTAGCAGAGATGGATGCTGTAGACCCGTTCACGATGTAGCCCCACACACACCCCATTACAGTCGCTGTCCTTCAGCATGTAGTAAGATGCTGTAGAATATCTACTTGTCTTCTCTGTGTTGTACAGCACTCGCCAGGCGACCCAGCCCTCACGCATTATACATGCTTATCCTAATCTCCCTTTTCTTTCTCCCCAACCTTATCCCTCCCTTCCCAACCACCCTTCTCAGTCCTTTTCCCTTTGGTAACTGTTACTCCACATTCGGGTTCTGTGAGTCTGCTGCTGTTTTTTTTTCAGTGTTTCTTTGTTGTTCTAATCCACACATGAGTGAAATCATTTGGTACTTGTCTTTCTCCGCCTGGAATATTTCACTGAGCATGCTACCGTCTCGCTCCATCCACGTCATTGCAAATGGTAGCATTTGTTTTCTTCTTATGGCTGCAAATGGCAGTTTTTAAACTGGACTTCATACTTCCATTTAGTTCGTAGTTTCGCTATGTGCTTTCACCATTGATCTCCTGGTTATGAGCAATAGCTTTGTGTTATTTAATATGTATCTGTATGTATCTTTCTATCTATCTATCTGTCTATCCTTCTATCTTTCTATTTATCTATCATCTATCTGTCTATCAATCCATCTTCCTATCTACCTATCATGTCTATCGTCTGTCTATCTGTCATCTGTCATCTATCTATCTATGATTCAATCATCTTTTTGTCTGGCCATCTATCCTTATGTACATTACAGTTAACAACATCGCCTATGTCACTTCCCTACATTATGCTTCCAAAAATATTGCAACGTAACTAGTCCTTAGGGAGAGCACTGGGTTCACTGAGACACTTGCAGGTCGAGTCAGCCGCTTGTGCTTACAAATCCAGTAATTTATGGTGGTGCAGGGACTTGCACCCATATCTCTGTCCTCTGTCCTCTTTTACCTCCTTCTCGCTTGCTGACTGTATTAAGCCTCATTCGTTGACTAAGTGCTTCCAGAAGACCACAACTATTCTTCCTCTGTTCCTGTTTAGACAGAAAAGTATACTTGGTGCTTTGCTCACCACCAAGTTTGAGGGACAATGGCATATCACCGCTGATAGGAGGAGGGACAAATGAAAAGAACACCTATTTCTAGGCAGCAGCATTTGGGAGCAAAGAGAGTGTTGTGGAGTTACGTGTTTGTTTGAGTGTCCAAACTATCCTCTTTAGGTGGTTATTACTACTTTACTTTCAAGAACATCATAAAATCCACTGATTTCAAAAGCCCAGACACATATTATTACAGCAATTCATTTGTTGAGGTGAGAAAAAATGAGAAGGACTTTGCTGTACCACTAAATCTATGGCTGGGCACTGCTGAATCCAAACAA